>NW_027326414.1:300000-560392 GCF_048164855.1 Canis lupus baileyi | reverse complement strand
CATGGGTTCATTGCCATTGTCTTGACCTGGAAATCTCCAGGCCCATCCCATCTCTGTAGCAACTAAATTTTACTTCTGAAAAAAAAAAAACCAGTCTGATATCATCATTCTGCTGCTTTAACCCTTTCAATATACTGGCTCCTACCATGGTCAAATAAAGTCAAAGCCAATTAAGAAGAGGTCTCTACCTGGGCCCCTGGGTGGCTCAGTTGGTTACACCCCGACTCCTGGTTTGGGCTCAGGTCCTGATCTCAGGGTCGGGACCCCGGATCCTTCACAGGGCTCCACACTCTGTGGGGAGTCTGCTAAAATTTCTCTCTCCATCTCCCTCTGCGCATTCTAGCACTTGTGCGCATTCTCGCATACGTGCACATGTGGCTCGCTTTCTCTCTCTTGCTTGTTGACATACTTGAAAGTGAACAGAATGGGTCAAAAGACACACTTGAAGTTTGCGTGTGATAGAGGCTGGGAGTGGGGGGCAGCTAGTAAGAAACATAGAATGGACTAGAGGGGCACAGTAAACATTAAAAGCACATTTTACAGCAATTACAGAAAGATCCTTGTAATAGTACACATGCTACTGTGCCACTTAAATGCTAGCAACATCAATTTGTTTACTCATTGCTTTTCTAAAACCAGGATATCAGTGACTATGCTTCCTCGCCACTTACTAGTCACATTTACTTTGAAAAACCACCAAGCTTAAAACTCAAGAGCTAGTGTAACTAAGACTTTGAAAAAAAATTAGTGTCCTTTTCTTAGTAGAAATAACAACCACCTATCACTACTTTTTGGTCTTTCACGTGCTATAATTTAATACTAAATGCCTGCTTGTATTTGCCTAACCTATGTAACTATCAAAGAAAGAAGATCTCCACTATTGTATTTGAAACTCACAAACCACCTTGTTAACATTATAATTTCCATTTTATAGGAAGGAAACAGTGGCCACATTACAACTAAATAGAGACACACATGCATGCATTGTTTTGGGCATGTCTGTTTAATGGTTAAGGGGTGCTGATGAACACAACGATACACAAAGGTACCGTGGCAATTCCATAAAAACTAAATCAAGCACTCTAGTCTTTACATGTATTGTTAGGAAAATGCCACATCTCAACTTTTTCATTTCTTGAGAGTTGCTACTGCTTGAGGCAGGCAAATTTCAGCCAATTTGATGGGAAAAAATGGACTAAGATTTCTTCTAGCCTGTGAAGCAAAAGCACATTGGAAGTGGCTGATTTTCAAATACTATACATCAGTAACATCCTTCTCTCGTGACAGACAACCATAGCAAATTCACCTGAGTTTGGTTTTGGTGCAGATAGAGCTAAGGCACCACAGGTATCAATTTCCTACAGACTCAGGTAAGACTCACATCTTTTTTTTCAGCTTGAGTTAAATGAAAAAAAAATGCAATTCATATCTCCAGAAGCAAAACTAAGCTTCTTAATCTAATTTTACTATTTTAAGATTTCTGATCACTCCCAGCATTGCTGTGTGGCAAGACCTCATTTCTGGTGGCTGACCATTTCCATGGCATGATGCTTTACCAAGAACCAGCTCCAGAAACTCTTTTTCTTCGTTTTGAACTTTCATGTATTTATACACAAAATACCATTTCAATGGCGTTGTGGGGAAAAAAAAAAAAGCAACTTCTTCAAATTTCAGTTGACCTTGTCAAAGGTAATTTTCGTTTACTTACTTATTTATTTATTTACTTATTTATTTATTTTTATTTATTTATTATTTTTTACTGGAGTTCAATTTGCCACCATATACCATGACACCCAATGCTCATCCTATCAGGTGCCCCCCTCAGTGCCCATCACCCAGTCACCCCCACCACCCACCCACCTCCCCTTCCACCACCCCTTCTTCGTTTCCCAGAGTTAGTAGTCTCTCATGGTCTGTGAGATATTTCTGATATTTCCCACTTGTTTTATTTCCTTTCCCCTTTATTCCGTTTCACTATTTTTTATATTCCCCAAATGAATGAGATCATATAACATTTGTCCTTCTCCGACGGACTTATTTCACGCAGTGTAATACCCTCCAGTTCCATCCACATGGAAGCAAATGGTGGGTACTTGTTTCTAATGGCTGAGTAATATTCCACTGTATACATAGATCCCATTTTCTTTATCCATTCATCTTTTGATGGACACAAAGGCTTCTTCCACAGTTTGGCTATTGTGGACATTGCTGCTATAAATTATCAGAGAGCAGGTGTCCCGGCATTTCACTGCACCTGTATCTTTGGGGTAAATCCCCAGCAGTGCAATTGCTGGGTCGTATGTAGGGCAGATCTGTTTTTAACTCTTTAAGGAACCTCCACAGTTTTCCAGAGTGGCTGCACCAATTGACATTCCCACCAACAGTGCAAGAAGGTTTCCCTTTCTCCACATCCTCTCCAGCATTTGTTGTTTCCTGAACAGGCCAATAGCCAGGGAGTAAATTGAAGCAGTCATCAAAAACCTCCCAAGACACAAAAGTCCAGGGCCAGATGGCTTACCAGGGGAATTCTATCAAACGTTTAAAGAAGAAACCAGGGAAGCCCCGGTGGCGCAGTGGTTTAGCACCGCCTACAGCCTACGGCCTGATCCTGGAGACCTGAGATTGAGTCCCACGTCAGGCTCCTGAATGGAACCTGCTTCTCCCTCCTTCTGTGTCTCTGCCTCTGTCTATATATGTCTATCATAAATAAATAAATCTTTAAAAAAATAAAGAAGAAACCATACATATTCTACTAAAGATATTCGGAAAGACAGAAGGAGATGGAGTACTTCCAAACTCATTCTACGAGGCCAGCATCACCTTAATTCCAAAACCACACAAAGACCCCACCAAAAAGGAGAATTATAGACCAATATCCTTGACGATCACGGATGCAAAAACTCTCAACAAGATATTAGCCACTAGGATTCAACAATACATTAAGAAGATGCTTCACCATGACCAAGTGGGATTTATCCCCGGGATGCAAGGCTGCTTCAACACTCGTAAAGCAATCAATGTGATTGATAATATCAGCAAGAGAAAAAAACACCAACCACATGATCCTCTCAATAGATGCAGAGAAAGCATTTGACAAAATACAGCATCCATTCCTGATCAAAACTCTTCAGGGTGTAGGGATAGAGGGAACATTCTTCAGCATCTTAAAAGCCACCTATGAAAAGCCCACAGCAAATATCATTCTCAATGGGGAAACACTGTGAGCCTTTCCCCTAAATCAAGAACAAGACAGGGATGTCCACTCTCACCACTGCTATTCAACATAGTACTAGAAGTCCTAGCCTCAGCAATAAGACAACAAAAAGAAATAAAAAGCATTCAAATTGGCAAAGAAGTCAAACTCTCCCTCTTCACTGATGACATGATACTGTACATAGAAAACCCAAAAGACTCCACTCCAAGATTGCTAGCACTCATACAGCAATTTGGCAGTGTGGCAGGATACAAAATCAATGCCCAGAAGTCAGTGGCACTTCTATACACTAACAATGAGACTGAAGAAAGAGAAATTAAGGAGTCAGTCCCATTTACAATTGCACCCAAAAGCCTAAGATACCTAGGAATAAACGAACCAACCTAAAAACTAGGGAACACTTCTGAAAGAAATTGAGGAAGACATAAAGAGATGGAAAAATACTCCATGGTCATGGATTGGAAGAATTAATATAGTGAAAATGTCAATGTTACCCAGGGCAATTTACACATTTAATGCAATCCCTATCAAAATACCATGGACTTTCTTCAGAGAGTTGGAACAAATTATCTTAAGATTGGTGTGGAAAGGTAATTATTTTAAATTAATGTGGCTATGAACTGCTGCCATCCCTAACCTCAGAAAATATATTCCTTCTAATTTTTGTTGTGACCATTCATTACTCAAGCTAAATTCCAGCTCATGAATGTTGTCCATAAGGAGCCTATACCTTCCTGCTATTATTTCATATTCTTCTTCTAAACAAGGGCAGGCATACGTTGGCTTCATTAGTGCACACAGCCAGATCACCACCATTAAGGGAAATCATCTAGGTATTTTTGGTAAAATCTTTAACAACTTCCATGCTCATCACGGAACAAGGCTGATTTGTTCTGCCTTGCAGAAGGCAACAATTTGATCTCTGGTTTATGAGACAGCACTCAAAATGTTTTTCCATGTTTTCCCACCAAGAGAATCTGACATCAGCATGGTTTTTACCTTTACCAGTGAATGCAGGCTTTTCTCACCAAACATATCCCAGAGGAAGGTCAGGTCTTCCTGGCTGTCCACACGTGGCCCCAGCTGGACTGGCAGAACAGCCAACAGCTCATACAGACCTAGAAAGTGAAAAATAAAACACAAAGCGTAATCATAGAGTGATCTCATTAATTTCACTTAAGGTGTGTGTGAAGGATGGCTGGAACATGTCGTTTTTACTGGATCAGTATTCTGGACCATCAAGCAGAACGCTTCTCCGCGGAAGCCAAGGAACCTTTTTGACTTTTACAGCCCAATCAAATATGCAGCATCAACAGGCTAGCCTAACCTTTCGTTTGTCAACATTCTCCAGGCATCCAAGTGGACACAACCCGAGGCAGAAAACGTGTACAAGCTTTCAGAGGAAGAAGAAAACTAAATTGTCACTACTATTGTCTCAGTGTTAGCCAAAGATCAAAAGGAGTCATGAATAGGAATAACTTCCTTAGAAGAGCAGAAAATTGATAGAGTGGCCCATTAAAAAGGTTTTGTGGTTTCCAAAGAGTTCCTAATGATATATAGCTTCAAAACCATTTGGGTTATCTACATCCAAATTCAAGTTCCAAAAAGCTAAGGCCTACTAAACCATACTTGGTGTTGCTTTCTTGTAGCTGCTCATTTTTCAAAAGCAACAACCACAAGCTACACAGAACTGAGTTTACCTTTAACTCCAATCTGAGCATATGCCGTAACCTCTGAAAGAGTTAAGGAAAAGGATGCAGGTTCCTCGGGGCCCTCCTCACTAGAAGCTTCTTGGGGCTAGACAGTAGTGCCCTGTTCCACCAGTAGCCTGTTGCAGAAACCCTCCCACCTCCTTTGGGGGCCGTCAGTCCTGTCCAAGAACTGTTACGACAGTGCCTGCCCGGGGCCTCTTCAGGGAGGTGACCTAGAAGTATCAACTCTCAGCACACGTTTCACTTTCCAGTGGGATTATACAAGGTAAAAAAGGAGAAACTTCCTTTTATTTCTGTCTGCTGTCTACAAGAGCACCGAAACCTCCTGGGATCTATGACACAGGAGCATGTTGTAATTCCTGCTCTGAAGAAGTGCTGCTGTTCATCACAGGGACAGCTTTACAAGATATGTAACTAAAAGAATCGTAAATTATGGCCTGCTGATTAGTCTATTATCTTCCTAAAGTATTATCATATTCTGATAATCAGTGATCATTCACCAAATGTATTCATTTTCCCTTGGAAAGTTGGATCTGTAACTTGAGACATTAAACTCAAACATTCCTGGGATTGCATGTGGCCATAAAGATCTATTCTACTTTAGGGGGAAGAAAATGTCTCCCTATTACATTCTAAGTATTCTTGATGATTTACACTTATTCCCTTAAAAACCTGGCATCATGCCTAACCTAGCACTTATTGATGATTTCATAAAAATATTTGTAAGGTGTCCCAAATAGTCTGTTTCATATGTAACTCAGTGAGCTTCAGCTATTGTTGTTATTATTAGTTATTCATCATGACTATTATTTTTTAAAGATTAATTTATTTTACAGAGAGGCAGGGGACAGGGGCAGAGAGAGACAGAATCTTAAGCAGACTCCACGCTCAGCATGGAGCTTGACACGAAGCTCCAAATCATGACCCTGATCATGGCTGGAGCTGAGACCAAGAGTCAGACACTCAACCCACTGCACCAACCAGGAGTGTCCATCGCTACTGCTATTGAAAAATCAAAACTCTGAGTCAAACAGACCTAGAGTCAAACCAGGTCTATACTTCATTTACCTCCCATAACTTACCTCAGCCTTCTTTCCATCATATGTTCAAAAGAAACGGTAATCTACACATGTAGTAAACTGGACAGGAAAAAATACACAAACGTATGCACATACACAAGGTATGTAAAATCTGAAAAAGCCTAAGGGACTACGTTAGTGGCGATGTACCCACATGGTTACCATAACTATGCGAGATGAGGAAGCAGGGTCAAGTGTACACGGGATCTGTATTATGTATTTCAACACATGAATCCACAGTTATCTCAAAGTACAGTTAAAGCAAGACAAGTGGTGGTTAATATGACTGTTATAAGAATGCAAAAGAACAAGGCACATAGTCCCGTGGTTGGCACAAAAGAGGCATTTGATGGATTTTTTAAAGATTTTATTTATTCATGAGACAGAGAGACAGACAGAGGCAGAGACATAGGCAGAAAGAGAAACAGGCTCCATGCAGCGAGCCCAAAGTGCTACTCGATCCCGGGACTCCAGGATCACACCCTGGGCTGAAGGCTGATGCTTAAGCACTGAGCCACCCAGGCGTCCCTGATAAAAAGGTTTTAAAAATTGGGCAGCCTGAGTGGCTCAGCAGTTTAGCACTGCCTTTGGGCCAAGGCTTGATCCGACAGGATCAAGTCCCACTGTGGGCTCCCTGCCTGCTTCTCCCTCTGCCTGTGTCTCTGACTTTCTCTCTGTCTCTTTGTCTCTCTCTCTCTGTGTCTCTTATGAATAAATAAAATCTTTAAAAAAAGAGTTAAAAAAAATAAAGTGACTTCTTAAGACTTCCTCAAGTGGCAACTGCCCCTTACTAGAATTCTGTCTATACCTTTACTCAACTTCACTTCAAAAAGTTTGGTTCTCTAATGAAGAACCAAGAGGAGCAGATGAATAAGCATCCGCATAAAACACATAAAGTGAAAGATCCCTATAATTTCTAATCTGTGGATAAAACCTGAAAGGAGTCTGGGGGACTAACCAAATAGCAAATCACTTCGAGATTGATGACATATGCCTTATTATCTAAATTAAAATAGGAAACACAGGGACACCTGGGTGATTGAGAAGCTGAGTGTCTAACTTTGGCTCAGGGCGTGATTCTGGCCCAGGATCCAGCCCCACATTGGGCTTTTTATGGGGAGCCTGCTTCTCCCTCTGCCTGTGTCTCTGTGTCTCTCACAAATCAATAAGTAAAATCTTTTACAAATAAAATAAAATAGAAAACACATATAAGAAAATCAACTTCTGAAGATGATTTTTTAAAAATTATATGGCCCCGATATTTAAGCTGAACTACATTCCTTTTTAAATCATAAACAAGGAAAACATTTAGAAAGCAACAGATAAGCTCAAGGAGATCACAAAAACCAACCTTCACAGGAGACCTATTTCTCCTCTGGCTCAGTGTCCTTTACAGTTTATCCAGGTGTGCTTTCAATTCATCTGAGTTTGAAAGTGAACGGCAAGGAACAGCAAGGTAATTCATTCCAAGATTGAAAATAAAATGATAGCTACAGGAAATTACTCCATCAATGCTAACTGCTTCTGTCACTTATTCTTTGGTTATGAAGGTAATGTGGAAAGGTCTAATATCCATAAATCATTATGATGCTTTATACTTCATTTTGAAAACAATCCTGTCTTTTTATGTATTTCATCAGGCCTCGTTCCGACACTAGCGTATCTGTCAGTTTTTAGCACTGTCAGCAACAGACCTAGCTGATTTGTCTTTATTTCTCCAAAGCATTCCTCCTGCCTGTGCCTTTCTCAGAACACTAGTAGCTGACAGTTTCTCTCTGCCCAGAGAGTTCTAGCCTCAGACTTCTGCTACTGTAGCCACCCAGGTAGAACAGAGGACATCCCCACGCACAATTTTTTGAGCAGGAGAGTGAATGCAAATCAGCACAGTATCCGCATAAGGTCCTCGGTGACAGGACTTTTGGAAACATTTGCAGCGGCTTCTGGTTTTCACTCCCAGGATCTCACACTTGTGTCTGTGCCAGGAAGAGCTCTGCTCAGGACCGGGCCCAAGGGAGCCGGGTGGCAGGGAGCTCCGAAAGGCACACTTACATCATCAGCCAAGACTGCTGTGCTGTGGAGGATGGGCACAGGGTTCTACTTCTCATAGTAGTAGAGCTTTTCATGAATCTAGAAGAAAAACAAGAGTATACAAGTTCACCTGCTAGCAAACAGTGAGATAGTTGAAGGGTTTTCAGCACTGCGAATAGAAACAGATCCACTAAACCTCAAAAAAAAATTAAACGTTTCTATAAATCTGTAGATAATAAATAAGTGGGCTTATTTCTATGGTCCAGTCTGATTCTTCTTTAAGATTCTCATGTCAATGTTCTATGTTTAAATCAAAGTTTTTCTAATTGCGACATCATTGACATGTACCACTGTAATACTTTTTATATGTACAACATAATGATTTGCTGTATATATATATTGCAAAATGGTTACCACAGTAAATTTAGTTACTATCACCGTACATTGTTACATGAGATGTCAAATGGGGGTAAAAATCATTATCAAATAGAGCCCACATAAAAGCTAAACCTTTTTCCCTTGAATAATTATGATAGTTTTCTAAAATATGTAACTTCTAAAACATATTGCTTCAGTACTTTAAGTATCAGTTGTAGTTCATATCTCTACTAAAAACATACATGATGATTAATAAGGCGGCAGCCACTTGGGTTGGTACGTGATAACCATTAGAAGCAAGGGAACTGGCGTGGTGTGTGCCCTCCTGAGCATGCTGTTCCTTTCGCTTCGTCTTTTTTTTCCCCCAGATTGTCAACCTTTCTCCCAAATTCAAACTTCTAAGAAACAGAGGGAATGCTCCTAGATGAAGACATTTCTCAGAACTATTGAGCTTAGATAACTTTCTGTCCTGTAAAACAAGTAAAATTATACTATCAGGGAATAATTGGGTCCTTTCTTTCCCAACATTACCCAAGAAACAACAAAGGTGAGAATGTATTTTTAGTGCACTAGAAGACACATGGAGTTCCTTAAAAAATCTGCTTTAACAAATGCAAAACTGTTGGCTTTTACGTTTTATCTACTTCAGCTCTTACACAGGTGCCTTTAAAATGTTATACTTGAAAACTTACTTGAGCCTCTTCTTACTTACAGTTGAAGAAATTACCCCCCGCACTATATATATAAAACAGTTGCACCGCAGAATTTCCAGTTTTTAATAGGTATCAAGTAATACACTCAGAGGTATCAGGCCATCTACTCTTTAAATAATAACTGGCGATGGTTCCACACATAGAAACAAATGAGTTGGGACTTAAAACTCAGGCCACCTGGCTCAGTGTCAGAGCTTGTCGTCACTCCACATGCCTACCTCTCAGATTAACATCTTGTCTGCCTTTTCCACGGACCTCAATCATGGCTGGACGAACAGGATAGAGAGAGGCTCGCAGATATGTGACAAATAATACTGGCTGTTTCTAATGACTACGGGATTAGGAATGGCTTCTCTTCACCCCTCCCTGTCTTTTTTCTTTCCGACAATTCTTAATTTTTTCAGATGAATTTGTATTGATTCTGTACCATAATTACAACTTAAACATTATATGCCCCAAATAAAGACATTCTTCTCCACTTCATTTCCTTCTTCTGAGGGTCTTTTATAAACAAGGAGCCCCTCTTTCCACATCATCATCTTTCCATCTTCACCCAAGTGAGTTGAGTGCGTACCCCTACCCTGCCAACCCTGGGACGTTGTATTGTATCAGGAGTTTTTAAATGCTCTCCCAGAATTTCCAAATGCTGGTAACCCTATGATGATATGTGTTTTACTCCAGGACATAATTTTAAATATGAAGTTGGTATGAAAGTAAAAATTACTTCAAGTAATTAATGTTCAATCTCACAAAATATTTTCTACCATATGTACCAATAGTGTTTTCCGGGTGTGACCAGGTAATATGGGAATTCTATTTACAGAATTTATTTATAAATTTCCAAATACTAGCCATCTCATCGTGGCTTTCCCAAAAGGGGCCTCACTTGGCTAGATATTTTGGTCACTTAATGTGCCGTGGAATCCATTGATGATATCTTACTGAGACTTTCCTCATTAGTTCTCGCAACTGAAGTTGGCTTTTTTTCTCCTGGTCTTGTCTTTATGGGGTCATAATATCAGTGTTACACTGCTTTCGCTTTTTTTTTTACACTGTGGAAAGTTTCAATCTTTTTCTATGCTCTCAAATCTCAATGCCACTAAAGTAATCTTTTCTTTAAGTGTTTGATGGCATTCCCATGGGAAACCAGGAGGATCAGATACATTATGGAGGGCAGCTTCATCCCCCAACTTTATTTCTTGTGGGTGGTGTATGGAAATTTCTCCATTTAGGTTTTCTATCTCTTCCTTTGTCAGTTACAGTAAACACCGTTTTCCTACAAAATTACTCATTTTTTACTGGCCTTAAAAAATTAAATGAATCTGACTCAGTTGGGGGATGGGGCAGATGGCAGAGGATTAGGGGTCCTCAAGCACCTGGCCCCACCAACTTACCTAGACCAGAGACCCCTTCTGGATCTCCTTCAGAGGTGGCTCGTGGCCCCTGCAGCCCCCAACCATCCCCATGCATCTCCTCGTGTTCGCAGGCTGCTCTGCCAGCACTCACCATTCGGGTCCTTCTCACAGTAGCACTGGTACTTGCACTCCACCACGTTCTCCAGAAAGGCCTTCACCTGCTCCTTGTCCTCGAAGTCCACCAGGCCTGGCACGGACCCTGCTGGCCTGGCAGAGCTCAGCCTGCCTCTCTGCATGCCTGTGGCATGGTCACGTGAGTAAGTGGAAGGCCATGGCCTGGGGCGGAGCCTCTGGCTGGAGCCTGGGCGAGGCTGGGCAGGGCTGGGCAGGGCGTGCCCCCAAGGTCTCTGTGCTGGTCTCCCATTCAGGAAGGGAGTGCACAGTCCATCTACCTTTGAAGACCCTTGGCTGTTGCCACACCTCTTGCTTCTCTGGCTCCTTCCCTCTAACTGGTGACAGCCTCTCTGCAGCACTTCTGTGCCAGCTTTATGCCTCCCAGCATTACAGGATCCGTGGTCTCTCATGTGGCCCATGGGCAGTTTCCACTGGCAACTTAGCACTACTGAAAGAAAAAAAATCAATTAACATTTTTATGCACCTGGATTTGAAGTTGCAACAGGATTATTATTTTTGCATAATTGTTTTCATAAGGCTGTGCCAGTGCTGCACAGGCTAAGCTTGTCAGAGCTTTGCTATTAACCTTCGCAGCATTGCTTATCACCATTGTGTTTGGAAAATTTCTACTATACAACTATAATTATCTCAAGTCATATATTCAATTAACTAAGATAGGTAAAAGACTTCAAATTAGTTCATAAAAGCCTAGTCATTGAATATAGCAATACAGAGGTGTCTGGGTGGCTGACTTGATTAAGCATCCAACTCTTGATCTTGGCTCAGGTCATGGTCTTTGGGTCATGAGATTGAGCCCCATGTTGGGCTCTGGACTCAGTGTGGAATCTGCTTGAGATTCTCTCTCCTCCTTCTACCCCTCTCCTCTCTCTCTCCCTCTCTAACAAATGTTGGGAAAATAAAGAAAATACTAATATAAACATAGAGGTTCCTATCTTCTGAATATTTAGGATCTAATTCCCAAACAATCCAAGGTTACAGGAATATAGACATTATGATATTCACCAATAAACTGACAATGTTCATACCAGCCCTCATTTAAACATTTCTTCCCACCTAATACATGCCCTCTATGCTGTCATTGGTTTTTACCTTGGATGCCATTAACATGACTGCAAAAATACAGGACTTCACAGGGCTGATGAAAATGATGACGAAGTGATGCTGGTGGTAAACAAGCCTCTGAAAGAGGTCTGCTAGTCAGCAACTGAGAAAAATGTAACATATCTGACAAAACTCCCCACTTTGAAAGGGAACAATCTGAATACCGAACTTTAAAAATGAACAAAAACCAAATACTACTGGAGAAACTAAAGTCTTCAAATATTTTTGTTAAACTGCCCTTTTAACTGGAAAAGTCAAAGTGCTATTATAAAATGTTGGCAGCAATATTATGCCAACAAAGGAAAATTCAGCAGGATACAATGCATCCATGCTAAGAATTAGCAGTTACAACTGTAACCTACAATATTCTTAATTACATTTCAAATGTGGTCACATTTTATATTTCCTGTTCCTACATAAAGTTCTGTTCACTTCCCCCACCATTTTCTTGCTCTTTTCGTACCTGTTTAATGCAGATTAATTGTAACTGGCCTTTTCCTACTATGTATTATTACTAGATAAATGGACCACAGAATAACAACATCAACAGAGAAAGCTAACAGGGTTCCGACCTTCACTGAGAGTGAATCTAGCTATGCCAGAAGTGGAACTGAAAATGCATTTATTTCACAAAAACAACCAAAAAAAATAATAAGCCACCCAAACAGTGTCAGAATACAAAGTACAATAATAAGAATTAGGTTTTCTTTATCCTGAGAGCTAATTTCCCCCACCTCCAGGGCTTTGTCGTTTAAGAAATTCCGTTATACAGTGTCATGAAGCCACCAAATTTCTCCAATAATTTTTAAATTAAGGACATCGACCTTTTGCCAATAAACTGTTTCCAGAGAAAGCACAAACTAACGCTTTCTAGGATAAAAACTGATAGCCACTAAAAATAGAGATGAAAACAAAATAGACTATACAGGACAACTGGATTCCTACATGCACAAGAATGTAGATTCTTAGATCCCTATTTCACACCATACACAAAAAATTAGCTCAAATTTTAAATCAAGGGGTAAATCCTCATAACCTTGGGTTTGCAAAGAGATTCTTAGATATGCTACCAAGAGCATAAGCAGCACAAGATAAAATGGACACTGATCTTTATAGAAATTAGAACTTTTGTACAAAGGATACTATCAGACAAGTGAAATGATAGCCTACACAAGGGGAAAAAATATTTGCAAGGCGAAAATATGATAAGGGTTTAATATCTAAAATATATAAAAAATGCCAAACTCAACAACAAAAAGGCAATCAGATCGCCAAAGACTACCTGAAAACATGCTCAACATCATTAGTCATTAGGGAAATGCAAATCAAAACCACAATGAACTACCACTTCATGCCCACGAGAATGGCTATAATCAAAAATTACTCAGTGTAACAGGTAGTGATGAGGATATGGAGAAATTGGAACCCTCATATAATGCTGGTAGGAATGTAAAATGGTGCAGACTCCACGGAAAACACTTTGATGGTTCCTTCTCACAAGCCTAAACAGAATTACTATATAAGCAGGCATTTCAGCTGCTAAGTGTCTACCCAAAAGAACCGCAATCGGGACTCAAAACAGATAGTTGTACAGCAATGTCCATTGCAGCACCATTCACAATAGCCAAAAGGTGGACACATGCAAGTGTCCATCAACAGACAAATGGACAAACAACATGCAGTGTATACACATAGTGCAATGTTATTCAACCATGAAAGAGAAGGAGATTCTGATACATGCTACAACATGGACAAACCTTGAAAGCATTGCATGGAGTGGTATAGTTACAAAAGGGCAAGTACTGTATAGTTCCACTTATGTGAACTATGTAAAACAGTTAAAATATAGAGACAAAGCGTAGAATGGTGGTTGCCGGGAGCTGGGGGTGGGCAACAAGGGAAGGTAGCGCTTAACAGCCACAGAGTTTCTGTGTAGAGTGATGAGAAGGTTTTGGAAATAGAGAGTGGTGACGTTTGCACGACATTCTGAATATACCTAATGCCATTACATTGTACGTTAACATGGTAAAAATGGCAAATTTTATACACGTATCTTACCTTAAAGAAAAACTGAAAAATAAAAGCCAACTACATGTACATTATGAAACATTGTACTCCTTACAGCTAAAAGAGAAATCACACCACTGCCATTAAGATTATACAATGAGTCTCAAAATGAAAGACAAAAACTACATAATGAATGAAAATTATTGGCAGAATTCCTGTATGAGAGGACTGTTGCACATACAAAGTTCTGTACAATGCCATGAGACACAACATATTCAGCAACTTGTTTACATGGCATTTCTGTAAAGACTAAGATAATAATCACAATAAGATGATATATTAAACCTTTTTAAATGAAGTTTATTTTTATCTATTTTTAATTCTTTTTCCCTTATTTTTTGTATATTTGTTATTGGGCTTCGATTGGCCAACATATACTACAACACCCGATGCTCATCCCGTCAAGTGCCCCCCTCAGTGCCAGTCACCCTGTCACCCCAACCCCGGCCGACCTCCCCTTCCACCACCCCTTGTTCGTTTCCCAGAGTTAGGTGTCTCTTATGTGCTGTCACCCTCACTGATATTTCCCACTCATTTTCTTTCCTGTCCCCTTGAATCCCTTTCACTAGTTTTTATATTCCCCGAATGAATGAGACCATATGATGTTTGTCCCTCTCCGACTGACTTACTTCACTCAGAATAATATATTAAATCTAACAGACGACAGGGTAACAAATAGAGAATTTGCTTCCGTATCTCCCTCTAGATCTGGTCTAGTCTGATTCACCTGCTTCTTTTGTGTATAAATTTCTGTCACCAATTAACAGTATTTATTGAATACATACAGTACAGTACAGTCACTGCAGGAAAGTCTACTGCTATTACCCACTGTAATAAATAAAGCCATTCATTTGAAAAACTCAACAAAAGGAGAAATGACGGTTGGGCTTTTTGTAATAGCAAGAGTACGCAATGTAGCAGAGTCACTGGCTAACATGTAGTAAGTATGCTAGCAGATATTTACCTTACAAGAAAACTATTAATAGAACAGAAGTGAAAGCCCACCTCTAAGAGCTACTGTGAGAAATGCCACTAAGTGATTTTCCTGTTTAAAAATGAAAAATCCAGGGCAGCCCGGGTGGCTCTGCAGTTTAGCGCCAGCTTCGGTCCAGGGCCTGATCCTGGGGACCGGGGATCGAGTCCGACATCTGGCTCCCTGCTTGGAGTCTGCTTCACCCTCTGCCTGTGTCTCTGCCTCTCTCTCGCTCTGTGTGTCTCTCATGAATAAATAAAATCTTAAAAATTAAATAAAAATTAAATAAAAATGAAAACCCATTATTACATGAAGACGACTTTTTGCTTCATTCATAAATACTTGAGGAGCAGTAACAAGGACAAGAACAAGTGTCCTGGTTTAATTTAAGAATGAAGCTCTATGTACTGATCTCCCCCCAACAAAAGTTGTATCCAAATGCCAAATCACACGCTGCTTTCTGTTCACACAGAACAGCTTGCGGTCAGCCACATACCTAATGAGCTTGATTTGCTATGGAAGAGAACTGTAAAAATAAAAACATGATCCATTCAAAACTCCAGAGTATACCTCATTTTGGAAGCCATTTGAAGAAAAAAGAGCAAGTTGAAGATGCTGATTTTCCATGATGAAAAACACTCAATATCAAAAGGGAAAAATAATTCATGTTTTAAATGAAATATGAAAACAAAACATTTGTAGGACATTGGCAAGGCCAATAAAGTCCATTCTAGTTACTTCAAAGGGCTTCTGCAAGTGGCAATATTGCAGTGATATAGTCAAAACCTTTCTTCTTTCGAATCTACTGCTTTAAGAATGGAACTTCATGCTTTTGATGTTGGAAATAAAGGTTAACCAGGTTTCTTAAGATGAGCCTATGGTATAAACAATTTGAATGTTGGCCAAACATTTTTTTTCTTTTTTTTTTAATAAATTTATTTTTTATTGGTGCTCAATTTGCCACCATACAGAATAACACTCAGTGCTCATCCCATCAAGTAAGTGCCCCCATCAGTGCCCGCCACCCAGTTACCCCCACCTGCCACCCACCTCCCCTTCAACTACCCCTAGTTCGTTTCCCAGAGTTAGGAGTCTGTCATGTTCTGTCTCCCTTTCTGATATTTCCCACTCATTTTTTCTTTCCCCTTTAATCCCTTTCATTATTTTTTATATTCCCCAAATGAATGAGACCATAAAATGTTTGTCCTTCTCCGATGGACTTATTTCACACAGCATAATACCCTCCAGGTCCATCCACGTCGAAACAAATGATGGGTATTGGTCATTTCTAATGGCTGAGTAATATTCCATTGTATACATAAACCACATCTTCTTTACCCATTCATCTTTCGATGGACACCGAGGCTCCTTCCACAGTTTAGCTATTGTGGACACCGCTGCTAGAAACATCGAGGTGCAAGTGTCCTGGCATTTCATTGCATTTGTATCTTTGGGATAAATCCCTAGCAGTGCAATTGCTGGGTCCTAGGGAAGGTCTATTTTTAACTCTTTGAGGAACCTCCACACAGTTTTCCAGGGTGGCTGCACCATTGCACATTCCTACCAACAGTGCAAGAGGATTCCCTTTTCTCCGCATCCTCTCCAACTTTTGTGGTTTCCTGCCTTGTTAATCTTCCCCATTCTCACTGGTGTGAGGTGGTATCTCATTGTGGTTTTGATTTGTATTTCTCTGATGGCCAGTGATGCGGAGCATTTTCTCATGTGCTTCTTGGCCATGTCTGTGTCTTCCTCTGTGAGATTTCTGTTCATGTCTTTTGCCCGTATCTTGATTGGATTGTTTGTTTCTTTGCTGTTGAGTTTAAGAAGTTCTTTACAGATCTTGGATACTAGGCCTTTAACTGAGAAGTCATTTGCCAATATCTTCTGCCATTCTGTAGTTGTCTTTTAGTTTTGTTGACTGTATCTTTTGCTGTGCAAAAGCTTCTTACCTTGATGAAGTCCCCATAGTTCATTTTTGCTTTTGTTTCTCTTGCCTTCATGGATGTATCTTGCAAGAAGTTACTGTGGCCAAGTTCGAAAAGGGAGTTGCCTATGTTTTCCTCTAGGATTTTGATGGATTCTTGTTTCACATTTAGATCTTTCATCATTTTATCTTTGTATATGGTGCAAGAGAGTGGTCTAGTTTCATTCTTCTGCATGTGGATGTCCAATTTTCCAGCACCATTTACTGAAGAGACTGTCTTTTTTCCAGTGGATAGTCTTTCCTCCTTTGTCAAATATTAGTTGACCATAAAGTTGAGGGTCCACTTCTGGATTCTCATTTCTGTTCCATTGATCTATGTGTCTGTTTTTGTGCCAGTACCATACTGTCTTGATGACCACGGCTTTGTAGTACAACCTGAAATCTGGCATTGTGATGCCCATGGCTATGGTTTTCTTTTTTAAGATTCCCCTGGCTATTTGGGGTTTTTTCAGATTCCACACAAATCTTTTTTTTTTTTAATTTTTTTTATTTATTATTTATGATAGTCACAGAGAGAGAGAGAGAGAGAGAGAGGCGGAGACACAGGCAGAGGGAGGAGCAGGCTCCATGCCTCGGGAGCCCGATGTGGGATTCGATCCTGGGTCTCCAGGATCGCGCCCTGGGCCAAAGATAGGCGCCAAACCGCTGCGCCACCCAGGGATCCCCCACACAAATCTTATAATAATTTGTTCCAACTCTCTGAAGAAGTCCATGGCATTTTGATAGGGATTGTATTAAACGTGTAAATTGGGATCCCTGGGTGGCGCAGCGGTTTAGCACCTGCCTTTGGCCCAGGGCGTGATCCTGGAGACCCGGGATCGGGCTCCCGATGCATGGAGCCTGCTTCTCCCTCTGCCTGTGTCTTTGCCTCTCTCTCTCTCTCTGTGTGACTATCATAAGTAAATAAAAATTAAAAAATAAATAAAAATAAACGTGTAAATTGCCTTGGGTGATCACTGACATTTTCACAATATTAATTCTTCCAATCCTTGAGCATGGAGTATTTTTCCATCACTTTGTGTCTTCCTCACTTTCTTTCAGAAGTGTTCTGTAGTTTTTAGGGTATACATCCTTTACCTATTTGGTTAGGTTTATTCCTAGGCATCTTATGCTTTTGGGTGCAATTGTAAAAGGGATTGACTCCGTAATTTCTCTTTCTTCAGTCTCATTGTTAGTGTACAGAAATGCCACTGAATTCTGGGCATTGATTTTGTATCCTACCACACTTGGGCCGAACATTTTTAAAAGAAGTAAACAGAACTTATTTAAAAGAAAAAAAGTGATGTATGTATTGAAGTCTTTAAAAGAGCCAGAGGAAAAAAACATGCTTTGAAAGATTACTTCAAATCAGAGATCCTGACAGCTGACCTCTAACTAGAAATTTTAGGAATAATCATTTCATCATCTTTCACTATACTGAAATATAAATAGATAGATGATAGATAGATAGATAGATAGATAGATAGATAGATAGATAGATAGATACACAGATAGGTAACAAGAGCCTACCTAGCATTCTTTGCTTACTAAAAATGCCATTCAAGACGACGCAGGTGGCCTGGGTCGAGGTCCTGGGATCAAGTCCCTTGTTGGGCTCCCTGCTTGGAGCCTGCTTCTCCCTCTGCCTGTGTGTCTGCCTCTCTCACGACTAAATAAATAAAATCTAAAAAAAAAAAAAAAAGAACACAGGCAAACAGGGAGATCATTCAAGATAGTCACATAAAAACTTCTGAAATCCTTTCCCTCAACAGACACAATATATCTACAGCTACATATAAAACAATTATCTCTGAGCAGGACAGCTACTCCACAACGAAGAATTAGACAGGGAGGAGAGACAGATGTAGTTGTATTTTTGCCGAAAACCTCACCTCCCCCCATGCAACGACCTATGGAGGAGGGGTTGCACAAATACAGAACCCCTCCCTGAGGGAGGGAATCTGTACTACACATCAGGCACCATGACCCATGGGAGATGCACCAGACAGACAGCCCCCAAAGCACCTGGCTTTGGAAACCAGTGGAGCTTCCGTCCAGGAGACTCCTAGGGCTGTACTGAGTGCAGGCTCTGCTTTTACAGGGCTCACAATCAGACTCATTTGCCTCAGGACCCAGTACAAAAGCACCAGTTTGAAAGGAGCCTAGACCAGATGTGAAGGGGTTCCATTTGCTAATCTTAAAGCATCTACCAGAAGGGCAAAAGCCCACTCAGATTCCCTCCAAAGACAAAAGATACCGGAGGGTGCCATATTTACGCTTTCTCTACCTTGCTACTGCCAATGCTGGCAGGAGCTATTTTTGCATTCCCATAACCTTCTAGTACCTCCTTCCCCCTCCATACTGCTGCCACGGCCCTGCCAGAAGCAGGAGGCCAGTGCCCTGACCTCTAGTTACACTCCCACTGCCAGAGGCCTCCAAGCCAGCAGGTACATGCAACCCACACAGGGGATGCCTACTGAATATGAGACTCTGGGGCCAGGGTGGATTGTGTTTGTGAGCCCCACAGGTCTAGAATAATTGGGGAAACAGTATGAGAGACAACCAAACACTGAAGCATGGTTACTATAAACAAAAATGTTCACCCACACACAGCCACACACCTTCAGGACTAGAAGAGATAGCTGTTTCACCTAACACAAAGACATACATACATACAAAGTCAGGCAACATGAGGAAACAGATAAACATGTTCCCAATGAAAGACCAGGATTAAACCCCAGAAAAACTCAACAAAGTGGGTATAGACCAAATGTACCTCAAAATGTAAGGCCACGTATAACCAGTGCACAGCTAGCATCATGCTCAACAGGGAAAAGCTTCCTGCTTAACATCAGGAACAAGGCGAGGATGCTAACACAGTATTGGAAGTCTTGGCCACAGCAGCTAGGAAGGAAAAAGAAAGAAATTGGAACCAAATTGTAAAGGAAGAAGTAAAACCATCACTATTTGTAGATGATACAATTTTATACACAGAAAACCCTAACGACTCTGTGGAAAAAAAAGACTGTTAGAACATTAGTTCTAACCTTATTTCTAAATAAATTCAGTAAAGTTGCAGGTACAAAACTGATATACACAATTCTGTCACACTTGTGTACACCAACAACAAACTATCAGGAAGAGAGACTAAGAAAACAAATCCCATTTAAAATTGCATGAAAAAATACCCAAGAATAAATTTAACCAAGGAGGTGAATGATCTATACTCTGAAAACTATAGGACACTGAGGAGAGACAATGACACTAATAAGTGGAAAGATATTCCATGCTCATGAAGAATATTGCAAAAATGTCCATACTGACCAGAGCAATCTACAGAGTCAAGGCAATCTCTATTGAAATTCTAGTGGCATTTTTCACAGAAATACAACAATCGTAAGATTTGTATAGAACCACAAAAGATCCCAAGCAGCCAAAGCAAATCTTGAGAAAGGACAAGTCTGAGACATTACACTCCTTGAATTCAAGCTGTAGTATCTAACAACTAAAGTAATCAAAATGTATGGTATTGGCATAAACACACACACACAGATTCGTGGGACAGAAAAGAGAGCCCCGAAATAAACCCAGGCATATAAGGCCAATTACTTTACAAGAAAAGAGGCAAGAATATACAATGGAGAAAGACAATCTCTTCAATAAATGGTGCTGGGAAACCTAGACACCTACATATAAAAGACTGAAACTGGGCCATCATCTCACACCATACAAAGAAATTAACTCAAAATGGATTAAAGACTGGAATGAAAATCCTGAAATCATTAAACTCCTAGAAGAAAACATGGGTCGTAAGCTCTCTGACATCGCTCTTGGAGATTTTTTTTTTTTCCTTTTTGGATCTTATGATTCCAAAGGCAGTGGCATCAAAAAACAAAACAAAACAAAACAAAACAAAACAAAACAAAACAAAACAAAAAAAATTGAGATAACATAAAACTAAAAAGCTTCTGCACAGCAAAGGAAATCATCAACAACAAAAAAGGCAATCTACCGAATAGAAGGAAGAACTGCCAATTCTATCCAATAAGGGGTTAACAGCCAAAATATATACAGAAATTCATATAGCTCAATATCAACAAGAAACAAACAATTCAACATTAAA
This sequence comes from Canis lupus baileyi, assembly GCF_048164855.1. Classification (NCBI taxonomy): domain Eukaryota; kingdom Metazoa; phylum Chordata; class Mammalia; order Carnivora; family Canidae; genus Canis; species Canis lupus. The sequence continues at coordinate 539,491 of NW_027326414.1, read as the reverse complement.
AAACGGACAGAGGATCTGAATAGACGTTTTCCCAAAGACGACATACAGATCACCAACAGGCACACGGGAAGATGCTCAACATCACAAATCATCAGAGTAATGCAAATCAAAATCACAGTGAGATATCGCTTCACACCTCTGAGAAAGGCCAATATCAGAAAGACAAGAAAAAATAAGTACTGATGAGGCTGTGGGCAAAGGGGGACCCTAGTGCACCGTTGGTGAGGTTGTAAATTGGTGCGGCCACCACAGAAAATAATCTGGAGAACAGTCAAAAACTTAAAAATACAACTCCCACATGATCCTGCAATTCCACTTTTGGGTATTTATCTGAAGATTCAAAAGGATACATGTACCTCTATGTTCACTGCAGCATTATTTACAATAGCCAAGATATGGAAATAACCAAAGTGTCCTTCCTTTGACGGATGAATGGGAAAAGATTTACACACACACACACACACACACACGAATACTATTCAGCAAAAAAAAAAAAAAAAAAAAAAAGGAATACTATTCAGCCATAAAATAAATTAGCCATTTGCAACTGGCATGAATCTGAAGGGTATTATGCTAAGTGAAAAAAGTCAGAAAGAGAAAGACAGATATGGTATGATTTAACTTATACCTGAAACTAAACAACAAATAAAGTCAGAAATACAGAGAATACATGGGTGGTTGCCAAAAGGGAAGGGGGTGAGGCTGTGTGGGTAAAAACGGATAAAGGGGATCAAGAGTCCCATCATCCTCTTACAAAATGAATTCACGCACAGCATGGTGACTATAGTCAATAATAACGTATTGCAAATTTGAAAGTTGTTTTCAGAAAATACGTCTGAAAAGTTCTTAGCACAAGAAAACAAATGGCGTGACTGTGCATGCAGAGAGATGTTAACTAGACTTACTATGGTGTTCATTGTGCAAGATATACAAATGCCAAATTTTATGTTGCACGCCTGAAACTAGTGTGTCATATATCGATTATAATTTAATAAAACGAAAAAAAAATGGAAGGAAATAAAAACATGTACTGATTCACTGAAAGACATAGTTTGATAGCCACAAACCCTCAATACAGGAGATTCTAGAGCTTTTTTACATTAAACAGGTGAAAAATCAGCCTGGATGACAAGGCTGAGCTGTAAGATTGGGACTAGAACAAACAAAATGGTGGTTATACTAAATGAATAATGACGTTGATGTAAAGCAAAATAAGGATGTCTTCAAGGTTGTGAGGGGTTTTTGTTTTTCTGTTTGTTTTCTAGAGAGAATTAAAATACAGGACACAACAGCACTGAAGTTGGCAGGAAAGTATATGGGGCAAAAGTGCGCTAAGATTTCTGGATCTTTTCCAGATGACAATAGACAGATTAAGATAGGATTTTATAATAAAGGATTCATGTCATAATTTCTAAGGTAGCCACTCAAATAACAGAAAGAGAATGTTTTAACTTCTCAACTGTATGCAGGGAAAACCCTAACCAATCCAAAAGAAACAAAGAAAAATCAGGACAAGAAAACACAAAATACGTCAGATTTTAAATTATAAAGATCATACGTCATAATGAACTGTAGTGAAGATATTCTAGCTGAAAGTAAAGACTTCTGACTTGTTACCTCAGAAAGCTCCAACTGTAATTCACAAAAGCTGTAATAAAGCAGGAATATGGAATAGTTGACAATAAAAGGATAGGAAAAGATATCCTGCAAATGGCAACAAAAACATATCTACTTTAAAATAAACTCTATTAAAAAGTATAAAGTGTAGTAATTCACCAGCAAAATAACAAATTTATATTTAATAACAAATTTAAATATATACAACAAAAAATGAACAGAGGGAGCCTGGGTGGCTCAGCCGGTTAAGCACCTGCCTTCAACTCCCGACAAGATTCCAGGGTCCTGGAATCAAGGCCCACATCAGGGTCCTTGCTCCAGGGGGGAGCCTGCTTCTCCCTCTCTCTCTCTCTCTGCCTGTCACTCCTCCTGCTTCTTCAGTGTCCGATAAATGAATTAAATTAAAAAAAAAAAACACAAAAAAAAACTGAACAGAACTGCAAGAAGAAAACCATGGTCATAATGGGAAACTTTTTTACCATACTTCTCTTGGTAACAGAGAATAAACGAACAAAAATCAGTGAAAACACAGAATATTTGAATAGGTTTACAAACTTGATCTACAGACACATACAGAAAACTATACTTAATGACTGCAGAATATACCTTCTTTTTAGACACAGACAGGATACATTACAGATATTGAATATGTAGCTGGCCGTAAAGTGTAAACACATTTCAAAGGACTGAAATAATGCAAATTAGGTTTTCTGACCTCAAAGCAATTAAGGTAGAAATCAGGAACAAGATAGATTAAAAAAATCCTTATTTGTAAATTCAAGAAAAGTCTAAGTAAGCAACTACAAAATGATTCTAAGTTAAGAAAACCAGTACCTTGGGAGAAATGGCCTTAAATGCTAACGTTAGGAAAAGAAGAAGGTTGAAAATTTATGAACAAACGTTCATAACAAGAAAAAGAATTTTTTTAAAAAAGTCAATGAAATAAAAACTAATATACAATGAGGAAAATTAATAAGGCCAAAGGTTTATATCTAAAAAGACTAATGCCAAAACTCTGGCAATATTGAGGAAAGAGAAGAAAGGGCAATAAGTACCAATATCAGGACCAAGAAGAAAAACAATTAGCATAGAAACTGCACATGTGAAATATTATAAGCAACCTTTTCAGAAATTTGACAATGTAGTTGAAATGGACCAAATCTTAGAAAAATATGAATCATTAAAACTAATCAAGAAGAAATAGAAAGCCTAAACGTTCTTGTCATCTTTAAAATAGTTACCAATATCCTTATCAAAAAGAAAACATCCAGGCCCAAGGAACCCAACAAGTCAGTTCTGCTAAAGGACAAACGAACTTCAGTCTTTCATAAACTTACCCACAGAAGAGTAGAGACTTCCACCTCACAACATAAGGCTACCCAGGATATTGTGAAGATCTGATGAGAGAGATAAGAAAGCAAAATTATGGGCTGAAGTCTCATAAAAGGAGACATTAAAGTTCTAAATAAACTAGGAGTCAACTAACTCCAGCAGATTATATGTAAAGGAGAACAAATCATGAACAAATTAGGTTATCTCAAATAATAGTCCAATGATAGCCAGTTGAACAGTCAAAAATCAGTAAAAAAAAAAAATGTCAAAAACCAATGAACTTTCCTATGTTGAGACTGACAGGAAACAAATCATATGATCATTACAATAAATAAATAAAAAGCACTTGACAAAGTCCAATGGCTAGTCATTTAAAAAGTCATTTTACACAGAATAAACGGAAACTTCTTAAACTGAGTAAACGGCAAATATGAAAAAAATAATCTAGAGCAAATATGACAAAGAAGAAATGTTGAGAGAATTTCTTTTGAGATCCAGATTCACACATAATAAACAAAAATCTAGAGTAGTGAAATCAAAGTGAAAATGAAAAAGGGAATAGCTTTTTGGTCACACATTAAGGAAATGTTTCATGAATACAATTCAGAAATCACTAACCTAAAGGAAAATGGTGCTCGACGAGTAACTTCTGCATAGAGAGTAGGGGAGGACAGAACAAAGCATGAGATGACAAAATATTTTTCCATATGTTTTCCCACCAAGAGAATCTGACATCAGCATGGTTTTACCTTTACCGGTGAATGCAGGCTTTTCTCACCAAACATATCCCAGAGGAAGGTCAGGTCTTCCTGGCTGTCCACACGTGGCCCCAGCCGGCCTGCACAACAGCCAACAGCTCATACAGACCTAGAAAGTGAAAATAAAACACAAAGCGTAACCATAGAGTGATCTCATTAATTTCACTTAAGGTGTGTGTGAAGGATGGCTGGAACATGTCGTTTTTACTGGATCAGTAATCTGGGCCATCAAGCAGAATGCTTCTCCGCGGAAGCCAAGGAACCTTTTTGATTTTTAAAGCCCAAATATGTAGCATCAACAGGCTAGCCTAACCTTTCCTTTGTCAACATTCTCCAGGCATCCAAGCGGACACAACCCGAGGCAGAAAACGTGTACAAGCTTTCAGAGGAAGAAGAAAACTAAATCGTCACTACATTTGCCTCAGTGTTAGCCAAAGATCAAAAGGAGTCATGAATAGGAAAAACTCCTTAGAAGAGCAGAAAATTGATAGAGTGGCCCATTAAAAAGGTTTTGTGGTTTCCAAAGAGTTCCTAATGATATATAGCTTCAAAACCATCTGCGTTATCTACATCCAAATTCAAGTTCCAAAAAGCTAAGGCCTATTAAGCCATACGTGGTGTTGCTTTCTTGTAGCTGCTCATTTTTCAAAAAGCAACAACCACAAGCTACACAGAACTGAGTTTACCTTTAACTCCAATCTGGGCGTATGCCGTACCCTCTGAAAGAGTTAAGGAAAAGGATGCAGGTTCCTCGGGGCCCTCCTCACTAGAAGCTTCCTGGGGCTAGACAGTAGCACCCTGTTCCACCAGTAGCCTGTTGCAGAAACCCTCCCACCTCCTTTGGGGCCCATCAGACTCCTGTCCAAGAACTGTTACGACAGTGCCTGCCCGGGGCCTCTTCAGGGAGGTGACCTAGAAGAAGTATCAACTCTCAGCACACGTTTCACTTTCCAGTGGGATTATACGAGGTAAAAAGGAGAAACTTCCTTTTATTTCTGTCTGCTGTCTACAAGAGCACCGAAACCTCCTGGGATCTACGACACAGGAGCGTGCTGTTATTCCTGTTCTGAAGTGCTGCTGTTCATCACAGGGACAGCTTTACAAGATATGTAACTAGCAAAGAATCATAAATTATGGCCTGCTGATTAGTCTATTATCTTCCTAAAGTATTATCATATTCTAATAATCAGTGATCATTCACCAAATGTATTCGCTTTGCCTTGGAAAGCTGGATCTGTAACATGAGACGTTAAACTCAAACATTCCTGGGACTGCATGTGGCCAAAAAGATCTATTCTACTTTAGGGGGAAGAAAATGTCTCCCTATTACATTCTTAAGTATTCTTGATGATTTACACTTATTCCCTTAAAAACCTGGCATCATGCCTAAGCTAGCTCTTATTGATGATTTCATAAAACTATTTGTAAGGTGTCCCAACATAATTCGATGTATAATAATGCAGGTCTCACTTTACACGTACACAGATACATACAACTTTAAAAACATGACAATTGCCAAGATCAGCGATTAAGGTCAGAGGTTCAAATTGAAAATTAGGTAAAAAGGAGGTAGAATTTCGCTATTTTATTATTGATTTAGGAGCAACAAAAGGAATTCCTTGTTCCTTGGAAATATGGTTAGTTTAATTAATAATACTAGTTCAACTATAACATAATTTATGAGGTATAGTTCTGGGGGGGGGCGATAACTGAGGTAATGTATTAGAACAGCCCCGGCATATGGTAAATAGTCTATTTCATATGTAACTTAGTGAGCTTCAGCTATTGTTGTTATTCCTGTTATTCATCAGGACTATTATTTTTTTTAGGATTAATTTATTTTACAGAGAGGCAGGGGACAGGGGCAGAGGGAGACAGAATCTTAAGCAGACTCCACGCTCAGCATGGAGCTTGACACGAAGCTCCAAATCATGACCCTGATCATGGCTGGAGCTGAGACCAAAAGTCAGACACAAAACCCACTGCACCACCCAGGAGTGTCCATCACTACTGCTATTGAAAAATCAAAACTCTGAGTCAAACAGACCTAGATTCAAACCAGGTCTATACTTCATTTACCCCCCATAACTTACCTCAGCCTTCTTTCCATCATATGTTCAAAAGAAACGGAATCTACACCTATAGTAAACTGGACAGGAAAAAATATACATACGTATGCAGATACACAAGTGTGTGCATATAACACAGGTAAAATCTGAAAAAGCCTAAGGGACTGCATCAGTGACGATGTACCCACGTGGTTACCATAACTATGCGAGATGTCACCACTGGAGGAAGCAGGGTCAAGGGTACACGGGATCTGTATTATGTCTTCCAACACATGAATCCACAGTTATCTCAAAGTACAGTTAAAGCAAGAGGAGAAGTGGTGGTTAACATTGTTATAAGAATGCAAGGGAACAAGGCACGTAGTCCTGTGGTTGGCACAAAAGAGGCATTTGATGAATTTTTAAAAGATTTTATTTATTCATGAGACGGACAGAGAGAGAGAGAGAGAGAGGCAGAGACATAGGCAGAAAGAGAAGCAGGCTCCATGCAGGCAGCCCAAAGTGGGACTCGATCCCGGGACTCCAGGATCACACCCTGGGCTGAAGGCTGACGCTTCAGCACTGAGCCACCCAGGCGTCCCTGATAAAAACATTTTAAAAATTGGGCAGCCCGGGTGGCTCATCAGTTTAGCACTGCCTTTGGGCCAGGGCTTGATGGACTCCCTGCATGGAGCCTGCTTGTCCCTCTGCCTGTGTCTCTAACTCTCTCTCTGTCTCTGTGTGGCTCTCTTAGGAATGAATAAAATCTTAAAAAAAAAAGAGTTTTAAAGAATAATAAAGTGATTTCTTAAGACTTCCTCAAGTGGCAACTGCCCCTTACTAGAATTCTGTCTATACCTTTACTCCACTTCAAAAAGTTTGGATCTCGAATGAACCACCAAGAGGAGCAGAGGAATAAGCGTCCGCATAAAACACATAAAGTGAAAGATCCCTATAATTTCTAATCTTTGGATGAAACCTGAAAGGCGTCTGGGGGAGTAACCAAATAGCAAATCACTTTGAGATTGATGACATATGCCTTATTATCTAAGTTAAAATAGGAAACACAGGGACATCTGGGTGATTAAGAAGCTGAGTGTCTAACTTTGGCTCAGGGCTGATTCTGGCCCAGGACCCAGCCCCACATTGGGCTTCCTATGGGGAGCCTGCTTCTCCCTCTGCCTGTGTCTCTGCCTCTCTCTGTCTCTCTCACAAATCAATAAGTAAAACCTTTTACAAATGAAACAGAAACCACATCTAAAAAATCAACTTCTGAAGATAATCGATTTCTTTTTAATTATACGGCCCCGATATTTAAACTATGGCTTTTCAAAACCATCAACAAGGAAAAAATTTTAAAAAGCAACAGATAAGTACTAGGAGATCATGAAAACCAGCCCATCGCACCCTGCGCCGCACCCACGCCCCGGCAGCGCGTGGTCCGGGAGGCCCCGCCAGCGAGACAGCCAGCCCGGGCGAGGGAGGAGGGCGCCGCGTGCAGCCCGCGCCCCGCCCGCGGCCCCGGCGGCTCGCACCTTCCTCAGCGCCGACATCCTCGAGCGCTCTGAGTTCAGCAGGCGAAGGGCGACATGCTTTGTGGCCCGTCCGTCCATCCGCACCGCCAGCCGACAATCCGCGGGGCCGCCGCCGCCGCCACCGCCACGCGTCCCACCGCGCTCCAGCCTGGCACACGCTCGGAGCCCCCCGCCGGCGCCTGCGCACTGGGCGCCCCGGAGGCCTGGCGCGCTGGGGGCCGGCCGGCGCGCGGAGGCACCTGGGAAGGGCCAGGCAAGCGCGGGGAGCCCAGGCAAGCGCCGCGCCTCCGCCACACCGCAGACGGCGGGCAGTCCCCGCCCCGAATGCCACCTGGGGCGCGTGCTGCTCGCTGGCCGCAACAAGGTCCCAGCGCCGCTGAGCAGCCGGTGCCAGGGCGAAGCGAAGGTAGCGCGCGTCCCCCCACGGGCGGTGCCCCGCATCCGGAGGACGGACCGGACACTAGCTGCCTCGGGCGGCGTGGCCGGAGGCTCTCGAGCTGTCCAGGGACCGTCTGTCCGCCGCTGGCGCTGCCCTAAACACGAGCCGCTTCCGCCTGGGCCCCTGGGCCCTCGCCGCTGCCCCGCGGGAGCCGGACGCCGCCCCCTCCTCAGGCCCCGCAGCTCCTCCAGCCCGCCCGTCTGCCCGGAACAGTCCGCGCCGCACCCACGCCGCGGGAGTGCAGGGTCCGGGAAGCACCGCCGGCGAGGCACCAGACCGCCGCGCGCAGCCCACGACCGATCACCCCTGCAGCTCGGGGTCCCTGCCCGCGCCCCGCCCGCGGCCCGCACCTTCCTCAGCACAGACATCCTCGGGTGCTCGGAGTTCAGCAGGCGCAGGGTGATAGGGCACACGGCCCGTCCATCCGCAGGGCTGGCCGTCAGTCCGGGGGACCGCGCTCGAGCGCAGTGCACGCTGGGAGCCCCCCGCCGGCGCCTGCGCACTGGTCGACCGGGAGGCCCCGCACGCTGGGGGCCGGCCTGAGTGCGGAGGCACCTGGGGAGGGGGCCACACCCGCACCGGGAAGCCCAGGCAGCACCGCGCCCTGCCGTCCGGGGGTCCTTCCGCCCCACCGCTCCCCCGCCGCCGCCGCCGCCACCACGCGCCCCACCGCGCTCCAGCCCGGCACACGCTCGGAGCCCGCCGCCGGCGCCTGCGCACTGGGCGCCCAGGAGGCCTGGCGCGCTGGGGGCCGGCCGGCGCGCGGAGGAACCTGGGGAAGGGCCAGGCAAGCGCGGGGAGCCCAGGCAGCGCCAAGCATGGCGTCCGGGGGTCCTTCCGCCCCACCGCTCCCCCGCCCCTGCCGGCGCGCAGGCCCCGCCCCGGATGCCACCTGTGGCGCGGGTCCCCTGGCGCTGGAGGCGGCGGTAGCCTGCAGCAAGTGCAGCTCGCCCGCAGCCCCACGGTCCCAGCGCGCCTGCGCGGCCGGTGCCAGGGCGACACGAAGGTAGCGCGCGTCCCCCCAGGGGCGGTGCCCCGCATCCGGAGGACAGACCCGGCACTTGCTGCCTCGTGCGACGTGGACGGAGGCTCTCGAGCTGTCCAGGGACCGTCTGTCCGCCGCTCGCGCTGCCCTAAACACGAGCCGCTTCCGCCTGGGCCCCTGGGCCCTCGCCGCTGCCCCGCGGGAGCCGGACGCCGCCCCCTCCTCAGGCCCCGCAGCTCCTCCAGCCCGCCCGTCTCCGGCACAGCCCGCGCGGCACCCACGTCCCGGGAGTGCAGGGTCCGGGAAGCACCGCCGGCGAGGCACCAGGCCGCAGCGCGCAGCCCACGACGGTCACTCCTGCAGCTCGGGGTCCCTGCCTGCGCCCCGCCCGCGGCCCGTACCTTCCTCAGCGCAGACATCCTCGGGCGCTCGGAGTTCAGCAGGCGCAGGGCGACAGGGCACACGGCCCGTCCATCCGCAGGGCTGGCCGTCAGTCCGGGGGACCGCGCTCGAGCGCAGTGCACGCTGGGAGCCCCCCGCCGGCGCCTGCGCACTGGTCGACCGGGAGGCCCCGCACGCTGGGGGCCGGCCTGAGTGCGGAGGCACCTGGGGAGGGGCCACACCCGCACCGGGAAGCCCAGGCAGCACCGCGCCCTGCCGTCCGGGGGTCCTTCCGCCCCACCGCTCCCCCGCCGCCGCCGCCGCCACCACGCGCCCCACCGCGCTCCAGCCCGGCACACGCTCGGAGCCCGCCGCCGGCGCCTGCGCACTGGGCGCCCAGGAGGCCTGGCGCGCTGGGGGCCGGCCGGCGCGCGGAGACACCTGGGGAAGGGCCAGGCAAGCGCGGGGAGCCCAGGCAGCGCCGAGCATGGCGTCCGGGGATCCTTCCGCCCCACCGCTCCCCCGCCCCTGCCGGCGCGCAGGCCCCGCCCCGGATGCCACCTGTGGCGCGGGTCCCCTGGCGCTGGAGGCGGCGGTAGCCTGCAGCAAGTGCAGCTCGCCCGCAGCCCCACGGTCCCAGCGCCGCGTGTGCGGCCGGTGCCAGGGCGACAGGAAGGTAGCGCGCGTCCCCCCAGGGGCGGTGCCCCGCATCCGGAGGACAGACCCGGCACTTGCTGCCTCGGGCGACGTGGACGGAGGCTCTCGAGCTGTCCAGGGACCGTCTGTCCGCCGCTCGCGCTGCCCTAAACACGAGCCACTTCCGCCTGGGCCCCTGGGCCCTCGCCGCTGCCCCGCGGGAGCCGGACGCCGCCCCCTGGTCAGGCCCCGCAGCTCCTCCAGCCCGCCCGTCTGCCCGGAACAGTCCGCGCCGCACCCACGCCCCGGGAGTGCCGGGTCCGGGAAGCACCGCCGGCGAGGCACCAGGCCGCCGCGCGCAGCCCACGACCGATCACCCCTGCAGCTCGGGGTCCCTGCCCGCGCCCCGCCCGCGGCCCGCACCTTCCTCAGCGCAGACATCCTCGGGTGCTCGGAGTTCAGCAGGCGCAGGGCGACAGGGCACACGGCCCGTCCATCCGCAGGGCTGGCCGTCAGTCCGGGGGACCGCGCTCGAGCGCAGTGCACGCTGGGAGCCCCCCGCCGGCGCCTGCGCACTGGTCGACCGTGAGGCCCCGCACGCTGGGGGCCGGCCTGAGTGCGGAGGCACCTGGGGAGGGGCCACACCCGCACCGGGGAGCCCAGGCAGCACCGCGCCCTGTCGTCCGGGGGTCCTTCCGCCCCACCGCTCCCCCGCCGCCGCCGCCACGCGCCCCACCGCGCTCCAGCCCGGCACACGCTCGGAGCCCGCCGCTGGCGCCTGCGCACTGGGCGCCCAGGAGGCCTGGCGCGCTGGGGGCCGGCCGGCGCGCGGAGGCACCTGGGGAAGGGCCAGGCAAGCGCGGGGAGCCCAGGCAGCGCCGCGCCCCGTCGTCCGGGGTTCCTTCCGCCCCACCGCTCCCCCGCCCCTGCCGGCGCGCAGGCCCCGCCCCGGATGCCACCTGTGGCGCGGGTCCCCTGGCGCTGGAGGCGGCGGTAGCCTGCAGCACGTGCAGCTCGCCCGCAGCCCCACGGTCCCAGCGCCGCCTGCGCGGCCGGTGCCAGGGCGACACGAAGGTAGCGCGCGTCCCCCCACGGGCGGTGCCCCGCATCCGGAGGACAGACCCGGCACTAGCTGCCTCGTGCGACGTGGCCGGAGGCTCTCGAGCTGTCCAGGGACCGTCTGTCCGCCGCTCGCGCTGCCCTAAACACGAGCCGCTTCCGCCTGGGCCCCTGGGCCCTCGCCGCTGCCCCGCGGGAGCCGGACGCCGCCCCCTCCTCAGGCCCCGCAGCTCCTCCAGCTCGCCCATCTCCGGCACAGCCCGCACGGCACCCACGCCCCGGGAGTGCAGGGTCCGGGAAGCACCGCCGGCGAGGCACCCAGGCGCCGCGAGGGACGAGGCCGCTGCGCAGCCCGCGACCGGTCGCCCCGGCAGCTCGGTCCCCGAGGCTCGCACCTTCCTCAGCGCTGACATCCTCGGGCGCTCGCGGTTCAGCAGGCGCAGGGCGACATGCTTTGTGGCCCGTCTGTCCGCAGGGTCGGCTGGCCGTCAGTCCGGGGGACCGCGCTCGAGCCCAGTGCACGCTGGGAGCCCCTCGCTGGCGCCTGCGCACTGGGGCCTCACGGGGTAAACAACCCCCACTGAGCCCTGCACCAGGCAGGGGGTTGAGCAGCTCCCCCAAGTGCTAACAACTGAAAATCAGCACGATAGACCCTCCCCCAGAAGACCAGCGAGAAGGACAGGGGAAAAACAAGTTATTGACCAAGCAGCACTGGAAAGTTCCAGGGTAAGACAAGGGACTTGCAGGATACAGAATCAGACGATATTCCCCCTTGTTTTGTTGTTGTTGTTGTTGTTATTTTTTATTTCTGTTTGCTTCCCCCACCCCTTTTTTCCTTTCTTTTTTTCTTTTTCTTCTCTTTTTCTTCTTTTTTCTTTCTTCTTTTTTCTTTTCTTTCCGTCTTTCTCTCCTCTCTTTTTCTCCTTTTCCCAATACAACATGTTTTTGGGCACTCTGCACTGAGCAAAATGACTAGAAGGAAAACCTCACCTCAAAAGAAAGAATCAGAAACATCCTCTCTCCCATAGAGTTACAAAATCTGGATTACAATTCAATGTCAGAAAGCCAATTCAGAAGCATTATTATAAAGCTACTGGTGGCTCTAGAAAAAAGCAAAAAGGACTCAAGAGACTTCATGACTGCAGAATTTAGAGCTAATCAGGCAGAAATTAAAAATCAATTGAATGAGACACAATCCAAACTAGAAGTTCTAATGATGAGGGTTAACAAGGTAGAAGAACGAGTGAGTGACATAGAAGACAAGTTGATGGCAAAGAGGGAAATGAGGAAAAAAGAAACAAGTAAAGGACCATGAGGATAGATTAAGGGAAATAAATGACAGCCTGAGGAAGAAAAACCTACGTTTCATTGGGGTTCCAGAGGGCGCCAAATGTGACAGAGGCCCAGAATATGTATTTGAACAAATCATATCTGAAAACTGCTAATCTGGGAAGGGAAACAGGCATTCATATCCAGGAAATAGAGAGATTCCACCCCCTGAAATGAATAAAAACTGTTCAACACCTCGACATTTAGTGGTGAAGCTTGCAAATTCCAAAGATAAAGAGAAGATCCTTAAAGCAGCAAGAGACAAGAAATCCCTGACTTTTATGGGGAGGAGTATTAGAGTAACTGCAGACCTCTCCACAGAGACCTGGCAAGCCAGAAAGGGCTGGCAGGATATAGTCAGGGTCCTAAATGAGAAACACATGCAACCGAGAATACTTTATCCAGCAAGGATCTCAATCAGAATGGAAGGAGAAAGAAAGAGCTTACAAGACAGGCAGGAACTGAAAGAATATGTGACCTCCAAACCAGCTCTGCAAGAAATTTTAAGGGGGACTCTCAAAATTCCCCTTTAAGAAGAAGTCCACTGGAACAATCCACAAAAACAGGGACTGAATAAGTATCATGATGACACTAAACTCATATCTTTCAATAGTAACTCTGAACGTGAACGGGCTTAATGACCCCATCAAAAGGTGCAGGCTGTCAGACTGGATAAAAAAGCAGGACCCGTCTATTTGCTGTCTACAAGAGACTCATTTTAGACAGAAGGACACCTACAGCCTGAAAATAAAAGTTTGGAGAACCATTTACCATTCGAATGGTCCTCAAAAGAAAGCAGGGGTAGCCATCCTTATATCCGATAAACTAAAACGTACCCCGAAGACCGCAGTGAGAGATGAAGAGGGACACTATATCATAATTAAAGGATCTATCCAACAAGAGGACTTAACAATCCTCAATATATATGCCGCGAATGTGGAGGCTGCCAAATATATCAATCAATTAATAACCAAAGTGAAGACGTACTTAGATAATAATACACTTATACTTTGTGACTTCAATCTAGCGCTTTCTACACTTGATAGTTTCCTAAACACAACATCTCCAAAGAAACGAGAGCTTTAAATGATACACTGGACCAGATGGATTTCACAGATATCTACAGAACTTTACATCCAAACTCAACTGAAAATACATTCTTCTCAAGTGCACATGGAACTTTCTCCAGAATAGACCACATACTGGGTCACAAATTGGATCTGAGCCGATACCCAAAGATTGGGATCGTCCCCTGCATATTCTCAGACCATGATGCCTTGAAATTAGAACTAAATCACAACAAGAAGTTTGGAAAGACTTCAAACACGTGGAGGTTAAGGACCATCCTGCTAAAAGATGAAAGGGTCAACCAGGAAATTAAGGAGAAATTAAAAAGATTCATGGAAACTAATGAGAATGAATATACTACCATTTAAAACCTTTGGGATACACCAAAAGCAGTCCTGAGGGGGAAATACATCACAATACTAGCAGCCATCCAAAAGCTGGAAAGAACTCAAATACAAAAGCTAACCTTACACCTAAAGGACCTAGAGAAAAAAAAAAAAAAAACAGCAAATAGATCCTACACCCAGCAGAAGAGAGTTAATAAAGATTCGAGCAGAACTCAACGAAATCGAGACCAGAAGAACTGTGGAACAGATCAAACAAAACCAGGAGTTGGTTCTTTGAAAGAATTAATAACATTAATTAATTAGAGGTATTGAATAATATAAATGGTGAAGTAACCTCGTACTTGGAATTTAAAAAATTCTATCAGATGGTAGCGTGGAAAATACAGAAAGGAAAGAACAACTAGAAGGCTATAAAAGTGTAGGTTGAATCCAACAGATTTTGCCTTGGATATTTGGGTGATCATCCTACCTTAATCAGATTTGAAAGGTCTTTGAGACTGATTATTTCTTACCCCTTCTTGAAACATTGTGGGTAGTACATTTCCAAAGAAATTCAAAACATAAATGATAGATAGCATTTTCATGAAGATAAATTTAGAATAATTTTAAATACTGTAACAGAGTCTAGGTAGGAAAACAAAACATGTTAGTTATTTTAGCACAGAAAATTTGACAACACAGAAAATTTTACATGCAGGATTGGTTAAGCACATACTGCCTGTTATTGAGGAGTGGAGAAACCAAAAAGGAACACTGAGGTAACACACATACAGTATATATATATTTACCCTGAGAGCTGAAGTATGGTAGGAAGAGGATGTAGTTATTAGAACCTAATGGCTTAAAGGAGGGGCCCTGCAGAACTGGTGATATAGTACCTGCAAGCGGTGTGATGAAGCTGGTTCTGGCTTGGGTCAGATAACAGAGAACTGGAAACTGGAGCTGTGGCTGCTAGGTGTCTCCTTGTCCTGCCTCTCAGTGTGAATTCCAGTGCCTCCTATGGGCAGAATCTAACAGGAAGCTAGCTGACTAAACAGCATTATTTGCAGTATCCCAGTCCTAGTAGCATCACAGTAGAGAAGGGGGTGGTGTTGAGGCTGAGACAGCAGCTTAGTAAACCTTAATAGTTGTTGTCATCAAACTACTTGTAATGAGTTATTTCCAATAAAGTATATATTCAGGATTTTAGAATGAATCTAATTTCGTGGAAAGTGGCCTTGTTAATTTGCAAAGTAACAAACTCTAAAGTGCCATTTATCATTACAATTTCAATTTGGTAGTTCTTTGCTGATAGTTACAGTGGCAGGCCACTTGGACATTGTTTTGGCTTTTTAAAAAATCATAATTCAGAGAAAACTAATTCTGCTTGTTTTGATTTCTAAGACATGGGCTAAATGTAGTGAAATCAGAAAGAATAAATAATGGGCATGTAAGCTTGATGGACCCAAATCATAAACGGTGTCAGGGGATTTCATTTTATGGGTGGAAGCTGAAGACTGTTACCTGAATGGATTAAGTGTTACGTGTTTTCAGAATCAGGATTTCCCTTTCTATAAATTTCAAGTATAGGTATATAATCTCCGAGTAATGGTCTTTTTCATTATAATGCACCCAGTGCTGTGAGCATAACACCTAAATTATTTATAAATTACAAATTTAATCTTATCTGAGATGTTAGCTTTTGAATCTTTCTGCAGGTTACTGTAAACTCACTTTGTCTTTAAATCACTTTTAATGGAAGTTTTTGAGTAAAAATTTTAAAACATAAAATTAGTTTTTATCTAATATTTTCATAATGAAAGAATAAAATAACAGATGAATAACGTAGGTCAAGACATTATTTTAACCTAGGTTTAAGAAGTTATGGAATAACTTTTTTTTAAAAATAGTTCTTTTTTCTCTTTGAAGTTTTCAGACTTTAAATCCAACTTTGAAAATCAGTAACAATATTATCTAGTTATCTACATAGACATTTGGTTGTATGAATGATTTATATGTATCAAACGTTGATGATGGTCTAGTAGAAGTTAACCTTATTTTTTCAGTATTAGATTAAGATACTCACATGTAGTTCCCTAAGTCCTGTGATGAACATTTATTGTGATTTAACATAGAACCTAGCCTATGATAAACTATTTAGGAAAAACTTTTTTGAATGTCTCTTCCTTCCTAATATAAATCATAATAAGACTTACAGATCACATGTAGCTTGTTATAGATTAGTTATGCATATTTGTGATTTTTAAGACGCCTCCGAATTGCTTCATTTAGAAAAAAAAATTATTCACATTTAAAGAGTTAATTGATATCTTCCCTTCTACATATCTACCAATTTTGATTTGCTGGGAAGTTCTTTAAATTCAATCACAGATGACTTTGCATTTATATTCCAGCACCACTTGTTATCCCTTAAATATCTTCTGCATTTTTTGGAGCTTTTCAAATTGAGGCTCTCAAGATCTACTTTCTGTAACCAGTCTTTGCCTGAAGATATTCTACTTAATTTTTTAAAATATATAAATTTATCAGAAAACTCTTAGGCCCCATGAATTTCTTTGTTATAGTAAATGCCTTTCCTTGATGTTGTAGATGTTATTCAGTGAACCATTCCTTATTAACAATTCATCAGTTAATTTCTAGGATTAACTATTTTTTTTTCCATCTTTTCACTTGGGGAAGAAGTAGTAGGATTCTGTATTTTAAGGGAGAGTGCAGAAAGGGATATACACTTTTTTAAGAGGAGAAAAACATGGTTAAAAGACATTTTGAATTGAAGGAGAGCAGATGGGTGCCTCTTTATTTGTTTAGTACATTCTTTCAGAGCAGTCCTTTTCATCCCTTTTGGTCTCAAGACCTCTGTCTCTACAGTCATGAAAACTGAGAGCTGTTGTTTATCTTCTACCAATATTTACCATATTAAAAATTAAAGCTTGATAAATGAGTCACTTGGGTGACTCAATCAAACATCTGCCGTAGGCTCAGGTCAGGATCCTAGGGTCCTGGCATAGAGCTCAATGTCATACTATTCAGTGGGGAGCCTGCTTCTCCCGCCGCTCCTCACCCTTGCCTAAGAGTGCCTGCCATGTCCCCCAACTCAAAATCTTTATTTAAAAAACTTGATAACTATGAAAAATAATTCTAAAATCAGTTGATTGTAAACCCTTTAATGTTAGCTTATGTAATGTTTTTATGAAAAATAATTATAAAATTAAAAAAAATAGATCTTGAGTATCTCTTTAAGGCCTCTCTTAAGAGGAAACTTCAGATGTGCTCTGCATTCAATCTTCCATGATAACATACTTTTCTACAGCATCTGGGAAAACTCCACTGTTTTTGTGGTAGAATGAGGAAGAAAAAGACCATCATATTAGTGTTATTATGAAAATAGTTTTGATCTTTTGAAATGATTTTGGGGTCCCTCAAGGGTTCCTGGACAACACAAGGAAAACTCCTGCCTTAGTATATCAAGCCTAAGCCAGCAAATTTGAAGTGTTTGCAGACCTTTTTGAAGTTTAGTTCTTCGCTTGTTGGTTTTTTTTTTTTAATTTTTTAATTTTATTTATTTATTCATGAGACACACGGGGGGGAGGGGCAAAGACACAGGCAGAGGGAGAAGTAAGATCACGCCCTGGACCGAAGGCAGGTGTTAAACCGCTGAGCCACCCAGGGGATCCCTAGTTCTTGGTTTTAGATACTCTTTTTTTTTTTTAATCAAATTTAACAACTTTAAGATCTAATGTTTAATATGGTGATGGTAACTGGTAACACTATATTGTGTAATTGAAATTTGCTGAGATGAAGACTTAAATGTTTTCATAAAATCTGTTAGGTGATGATGTGTTAATGAACCAGATGGGTGGAATCCTTTCACAGTGTCAAATCATCACAGCATACACTAAATATCTTCCAGTTTTGTCAATCATACTTCAATAAGGTTGAAAATACACAATGAAGAAAAGCATTGTAACACCTATTGCACAACAGTATTTAAATATTTCCCATTACTAAAAGGTTTCCCCCCCACAACCTTTTTTTTTTTTTGAGTATGGAAGTGGGGTGGAGAAGATAAACTAGAGTTATTAGTATGTTGTTGTAATGCTGTACGCTGAAACACATTTTGTTAAGTAAGACATTAAGTTATACTGAGCTAAGATTTGGTGGGCAGAATCCACACAGTGTCATAGACTCCTATTCTTCAAGGTTCTGGCCTGTAAACTTTTAACTGTCCTGGAGTTAACCTGGGTGTAAATTAACTGTCATTAAATAATATACCATTTACTTGAGCTGGAAAAAAAAATACCCTTTTTTCTTAAAGTGAGACTTTGACAAGGAAAAAAGTATGTTGATATAATTTTTTTTTTTTTGATGCATGCTCCTTATCCCCTGCAGAACAGGTAACAATTCACAAAGCCATCGCTTTGAAGAGCAGTGGTGTAGATCACTCTGCCCTGCTCTGATGTCCTCTCATCCACCTGTCTCAAATCTTATCTACCTCTCCAACCAGACTAGTTATCATAATCAATCTCATGTAACCACCTTCCAAGCAACCCAAATCTTCCAGATACATGCATAGAAGTATTCAGTTTGGGGCAGCCCAGGTGGCTCAGTGGTTTAGCGCCACTTTCAGTCCAGGGCCTGATCCTGGAGACCCGGGATCGAGTTCCACGTTGGCTCCCTGCATGGAGCCTGCTTCTCCTTCTGCCTATGTCTCTGCCTCTCTCTCTCTCTCTCTCTCTCATAAGTAAATAAAATCTTTAAAAAAAGTATTCAGTTTGTATAATAATTTAGGTACAGGGAGTAGTAAGTGGTGAAAAAGCTTTTAGAACTTGGCCTTCTGTGATTGGGTTTCTGCAACTTGGTTGTAGCCTACCTTTGGAAACTAGAAGGATTGAGAATTAACTTTCTGTATGAGAGGTTTGGAGGCACAGGGCTGATTGCCAATAGCTTCATTATTTTGAGGCATAATCCCAAGAGCATAAGTGTGACAGAATCTGCAATATTTTTTCATCTCTTAAAATTATTGCAGCATTTTGAGAATTGGTATTGATTTGGTGGCAATAATGGGCATCCTGAAACTTAAGTTTTTATCCTTTTTTCTGTCACCAATTAGTTTTATGGCGTATGGATAACTCTTACGACTATCTCTAGGCTTGTTGCCTACTTGGCAAAATTAAAGCTGAGTCAGCAGGGCATGAAGGTTCATTCTTTTCCTCAAGCTTTAAGATTGTGTCACTGTCCACTGGTGAACCAGAATTGTAGACTACCAACGTATAACATTTCATTAATCTCAAAGCTCCTTTGAGGAAATAGTCCAGAAATTCATCTAGAAGTAACTTGGGATTCTTCCAGATTCCTGGGGCCAGTGCACTTCTTTAAATTTTACACTTTTTAGATCAGTAGCATGGAAATTGGCCCTCCTTTCAGATTTCTCTAATTTCTTTATAATTTTACTATACCTGTAAAATACCTAAAGAGAATGTATCTGAGAGTTTTTGAAAGGCTAGTTTTTGTTACAGGGATATGAGTGATGCTGCTGACCTCATATATTATGTGAGACAAGGTTTAGCTTGCCCAATCTCATGGATTTTGAAGGTGAAGCAAATATATGGCTTTTAATTAGCTCTGTGTTTATAGTTTTATTTTTAAATTCTGTGGGTTTTTTTTTTTCTTCACTAAGTAACAGTGAATACAGACCAATTGTTCTTGGTTACTAATATATATGAGTATTATTGTGCATGAGTTTAAAATTGATACGCCATCATGTCATGAAATCAGTTAAGTATGGGTTTTCTAATCTCCACCCCCCCCCCATGTGACAGGATTTCAGCAATTAAAATTATGTAATGGGGAACTTTGGTAATGCTTTTCCAAAGTCAAGATGTTAATTTTGCATTTCTCATTCTGTGCTTAATAAACTAATGTATATGAATCTGTTTTAATTTCGTATTTTACCGGATTTTCCATTGTTATTTTTGAAGGTTTTCATAGACTAAAGTCTCCTAAGAGATATAGATAGATATCTACACACACACACACATAGATAGATAGATATCTACACACACACACACACACACACACACAATTACATTTTATATCAGGGTACATTTTTTTTATGGTCTTTTCCCTTATATGTGCTTTGAAAACCATTGACTGTTGAAGTTTCATAATAAGTGGTTAAATAGTATTAATATTTTCTAATTTTTAAAAATGTATTTTTAAGCCTTATGATTCTGCAGATGACTGGTCTGAGCATATTAGCTCTTCTGGGAAAAAATACTACTACAATTGTCGAACCGAAGTTTCACAATGGTTTCCCAAAAGAGTGGCTTGAAAGGTATTTGCTCTTACTCATTAAAAAATACTTATTATTCTTGACTACAGCTTAACATCTTAGAACTTTCTCAGCTTAGGTTTCTTAGTGAAACTCCTCATTCCCCCCTTCAATTGCAATAGTTGGCCCATTATGTTTTCTATAATTTCTCTTTGCTTAAAAAAAAAAAAGAAAGAAAGAAAAAACTTGGATAAGTCACTGTCCACAAGGACCTTGTAAACCATCAGTATATTTAAGATTTTATATCAACCTATATTATCATTTATAATGAACATTTTCATAATTTAAAGTATATTAATGTTTCCTTCATATGTGTAGAATTAATATTGGGGAGTTTTGGTTGTAGGGTTTAATGGTGTTATAAACAATTGCTATAATGCTATCACTGAGAAACATTAATGTTCTGTTAGCTATGTTTCATCTCCCATACCAGTTGATATTATGGCTATGTTCAGTTCTTTTATTTTCCATATAACATTCTGTTGAGCATTTGGTCAGAAGTGTCATATGTAAACTCATTGTACCTGATGTAATTTTTATGAGTTTATCTATGTTTTATTTTTAGAGAACAGAGACAAAAAGAAGCAAACAAGATGGCAGTTAACAGCTTCCCAAAAGATAGGGATTACAGAAGGGAGGTGATGCAAGCAACAGCCACTAGTGGGTTTGCCAGTGGAAGTAAGTATTAATTTTTTTTTTCTTTGAAACAACATGATGTTTAATTCACTCCTATAGTTTGTATGTTTATATCCATATGCATAGCTGTTTACATATGTAAACTAAAATAATGTAAATGTAT
This sequence comes from Canis lupus baileyi, assembly GCF_048164855.1. NCBI lineage: Eukaryota > Metazoa > Chordata > Mammalia > Carnivora > Canidae > Canis > Canis lupus. The sequence continues at coordinate 518,827 of NW_027326414.1, read as the reverse complement.
AGTTTCTTTTATGTTAGATCTGTCTTCCTAACCTCCACCATTTTGTTTCCTGAAAAGGAAAAGAGTTCATGGAGGATTAGTACACGTATGTTATTCTTCACTACTCATACTGGCTATGATGCAGTTGAATTGGTGGAAAACAAAATCTCATATTGTGGATTGACTCTTAAAACAGGAGTTGTTTGGGTTTTTTTTCCCCCCTTTGCTGAATTGTGTCCTGTTAAACTGGACAGTGAAACTTCTTCCAAAACTCATTGAATGTTTGAATCTAACAATTGAATTGTAGCCACACACAGATGGTAACATTAAAGTGTCTCTTGGTGTTTTGTGTTTATCAGTGAGAAACTTTTTTACCTTTTATCTGGGAACTGATTACATCATCATAGATGTGAATAGCATCTCTATACTGTGAGCATACCTTAAAGGTTTTTGAGGTCACATTTTGTCTAAGTGGGACAATATGAGTAATATGCATTTATTTCTTAATTCAAATTAAATTTGAATTTGAAGCTTTTAGTAAAGGTCCTCTATTCCCAGTGGCTTCCTTTTGCCCAGAATAGAATTTAAATGCCACCATAGACTTCTTAGGCTTTTTATTAGATTTTGAAATTTGGAAGAATTTTTAAGATGTGTTCAGGGAATTCTTGGACATCTTCTTCCTGTAACTTACATAGAAGGTTGTATTTGGTCTTAGCAAGACAGTACTGCTTTTTTGATGGGAAAAGTTTTAAGATGAAGCAGATAGTAAAGTAACATAATTCTTCACTGAATTTTTAAGATATGTTCCTTTGAACATTTAATTTTTTTGTACTAGTGAAATTGTATTTAATTCTTACAAAACAATGATTTAGTGTACTGAAGTAAGGAAATTAAAACTATTTTTGAGACAGAAGACTTGGGTCCTGGTTCCATTTTACTTAATATCTTGAATAACTGTTACTTCTTGCAAACAATCAGAAATAAGGTAAAGGTTTTCCTCTCCAGGTTTAAAAAAAAAAAAAAAAAACCGCACCCAGCTTGTAGTAGTTCTGTCTGAACAAACTGCAGAAGGATATTGAGAAGATATGGTGGAGGAGTGGCAAATGGTTGTAAAAAAAATAGTCACTTTTTTTTTTTTTTTTTTTTTAAGATTTTGGGCCAGGCCTCTCACTTAGTGGGTGATAGTTCCCAGAGAGGGAAAAAAATAGCCTAGTGCGTCAGCTTTATTCTTTCCAAAATACCCTATCATTTTAAGTCTCTTCTCCTCTCTTGAAGTAAATGGAAGTAAATAAAGATCTGATGGAAGTATTGATGAAAGTGAAAGTAGTGTTTTTTTGTCTTTCTAATAAACCATCTTTAAGGAAATAAAATCAGAATTGTGTTTTTAAATTGTGTGCATCTTTTTCTTTCACAAATGAAGGAGTTCCTTCTCTTTTTTCTTTGTAATTTCAAAAGTGAAGCATGTTTGTTACTAAAAAATAAAAAGGGGATTTTTTTTAATTTCATGAGCCAAGAACATTTGGGGACATACACTTTTTTCTGCGTGTATATAAATGTGTATTAAAACTACATATGTGTGTGTTTTACATAATGGCATTATATGTTACTATTTTTAACCTTTTTTTGTTCATTAATATTTTGAGGAAATATTTCTGTGTCAGTTTAGAAATCCCTGTGTGTTAAAATTACATGGTTTTCCTTTTTTTTTTTTTTTTTTTTTTTTTGATGTGCCCTCATTTATAGGTAATCATCTGTGGATACTTGGGTGGTTTTTATCCTTTTCCTACTGTCAGCAGTGCTGTGATGTCTATCTTTGCCCATTACTTCCTTAGTCACATTCCTAAAAGTGCAAATGAGGAGTCAGTAGGTCTCTGTGTGTGTTGAAGTACAGTCATGTGTCTCACTTTTTCAGTTTTAAGTGATAATTAGAAAAAAAAAAAAAACCTTAGCTATATTTCTTTTTATTTTTCCTTAATTGGTCAACTGAGTTATACCTAAGTGTGGTAGTAATGAAGTCATTGAGTCATTTAAGTGCTTAACTTTTTCTGTCCAAAAAGTATTGGCAGAATTTTCCCATGTGTCCAGCACATTGGTGTTCATGTTGGGTAAGACCTAAAGCTTTGCAGTTTGAACTGCCAATACAAGGTATGCATGTTGGTGGGGGTGGGCAGATTGAAAGATTTTATATGAAAGGAGAAAAAGGTAGAAAATCAATTTATTTTATGTACTACAGCAAATAATGTTATCTAGAACTTGACCTTGAAAACTTTATGGATAAAATTTTTATTTGGTTTTACTGCTACTAGATTATTTTCATTGTCTTTAATCTGTGCCTTACAGAATTATTGCTCTATACTTAGAGAAACCTTAACTTGGTGTTTCTCAACTGTAGCACCAATGACATTTTGGGTTAGGTGATTCTTTGTTGTGGGTTGCTGTCCTGTGTCTTAGGACATAGAGTACTGTACCTGGCCTCTACATGCTAGATGCCAGTAGCACACCTCCTCTCTTCCAAGTTGTGATAACCAAGAATGTCTCCTTACATTTGCCAAATGTCTTTGTTGTGGAGGCGGTGTGCAAGTAAAGTCACCATGTTAACTGTTTCGTCTAGAGTTGTGAATCATAGAAAGCTGTTGTAGCTACAGCTTCCTTAGTTCCTATAATGCTGCTGCCACTGTAAAGCTTACAAGTGTCTGAAGAAGTATCAACTTTAATTTTCATCTGAATACATTTGCTTGATACTCTTTGACTCTAGTCTTACAGAAGTGAGATTTTTTTCTTGGTGTCCAGGAAATAAAAGTTATTGGTAATCAAGTGACAGGATTGGTGGGAATTGGGTATGGTATTATTTCTGTTTTATTCCTAAACGTTTCTGTTGTAGCAGTATTCTTTTCAGGAAGAAATTGTAGAATAAAATTTAAGTTCCTTGTGCATGCAAATGGATAGTTTACTGATGAGTTAATATCATGCAACAGATGTTTGTATTTTGCTGTGATTAGCTCAATCTGTTCACCTTTTTCTGTTAAGGTTAATATATGTGTAACTTACAACACTGAATTTCATTTATTAAGTCAAAGACTTTGTGTTTTGATATAACTAAAGCTTTTTGGCAGTAGCCAGTACATTCTGTTTAGTATAACATGTAGGAGTTGTACGCTGAAGGTTTGGAAACTGACTTGTAGTTTAAGCATACTTCCTTCTTTGTGCTGTCTTGGTTTCTAGATTCAGAGGAACCATGAATTGGGAAAAAAAAACCTAAAATACTCAATGGGGAGGGCATCTTTTGGTAATATTATTATTACATATGTGCTTGAATCTTAAGATATTTCTCTACTTGAAAGTTGTTTTAAGTTTCAGTTATTGATTAGACTTATAATTTTGGTTAGAGATTTTTTGATAAATTTTATCAAGATTGGAATTTTCCTTATTTTTTTGTGGAAGCAGAAGTATTTCTGAGGTTTAAATGTTTTGTGACCAAATTGGAAGAGGATGTTTTTAATATAACTGGTAATAGCAAGTAGATTTTTCTGACTATGCTGCTGGATGTAGGCCTTCTCTGTTTTCAGATAGCATTATCTATAACTTGAGCTTATTACTAACTTGTATTGTTAGCATTTTCAAAAATATGAACTGATTTAATTACTGATTGCACAGTTCATCATAAATTCAGCCGTCCCATTTAAAGCCCTAGCACAAACTACTTTAGAGACCACTAATTAGCTACTTCAGTATTCAGAAAAATCAGGCTAATAAAGCTAATATTCCTTTGCAGTTGAACCACTGTGGATAATTCAATTATTAGAACCCACGGCCCATATTTTAAAAGAATGGACCATTTGCTTTTTATATTTTTAAAATACTTTAAAATTTTTCATTTGAGTGAAACGTTAAAACTCCATATATGGACTGTTTGTTTTTTTTTTTTTTTCCAGTGTTTTGTTTGAATTGTGGTGTGGTTCTAAAGAATCCCCAAAAGCTCATAGCTCATTTGAAATCTGAGTATAGATTACTTAGAGTTGAGGCTAAATATCCTCTTTCAGTATTTGCTGGTGGTAAAACTGCAGATACTAACTGGGCTTGCAGTTTTTCAGTATTTGCTGGTGGTAAAACTGCAGATACTAACTGGGCTTGCAGTTTTATAACAAGATATAAGTATGTTGCTAAATTAGCTGATTCTATAGACAGGATTCTAATGTAATCTTTTTTCTTCCCCCTTCTGTCATCTCTTTTTTCGAACTGTGAACTAAAGTGGAAGACAAGCATTCCAGTGATGCCAGTAGTTTGCTCCCACAGAATATTTTGTCTCAAACAAGCAGACACAATGACAGAGACTACAGACTGCCAAGAGCAGAGACTCACAGTAGTTCTACGCCAGTACAGCACCCCATCAAACCAGTGGTTCATCCAACTGCTACCCCAAGCACTCTTCCTTCTAGTCCATTTACGCTACAGTCTGATCACCAGCCAAAGAAATCATTTGATGCTAATGGAGCATCTACTTTATCAAAACTGCCTACACCCACATCTTCTGTCCCTGCACAGAAAACAGAAAGAAAAGGTATGCCATTATTACTAGATGCTGCACGTTGAACTGTAGATTGAGTTTTTTTTATTATATTACAGTATCTCCATTAGCTTGAATAAGACTCTTAATTATAAATTCTTTTTAAAAGTCTTTTAAATGTTACTGCGTAGATTTAGGTCTAGAGTTAGCCATATTTAGCTTTTTCTTTTAATTTTAATTACTAAGCCTTAGCTGTTTTGCCTTTGACACTTCGAAGTCAAGTGCTTATTAATTTATAAGTTAGTAATGGTTTAAAGTCAAAGGACTGTCCCATCATATTTGTGTAAAAGTAATTTTTGTTTTTTGTGATAATTGTCATGATGGTTTAGTTGAGATATTGTCTCAATTTTCTGTTAATTAAAATTTGATATGAATAGAGACCTTTTAAAACCTGTTATTTCTGCACAACATGCAACTATTGGTTTCAGTTTGTGAATAAGAAAACTGTGTCCTGGGCCAGAGGACAAAGAGTCTTAAAGTCTGAATTAGAACTTAAATCTGAAGGGTAGAAGTTAACTTCAGAACTCCAATTGTGTTTATCCAGCTCAGTGCTGATAACCGTAGCATGTTAAAGGAGAAAAATTGTGGCTACAACTACTCAGGAGATAACATACAACAGAAGCAGAGTGATGAGATAATAAGTTTATTTGCACAGACCACTCACAATTCTAAACTTAACACATTATAATGTGTTTTAAGAAATGAAGGAAATTAAAAGACAATAGGCAAATAAATTATAGGCAGACCCATTAGCAGCCTAATTAGCAGATTAGCATGAGTAAATTCTGAGAAACTTTTAAATGTCCTGTGGGTTTAAGAGATGTTACAGGGAGCTAATGAGTCTTTAAGCTTTTAATCTATGGTTTGATTCATTATTTCACATTGATTTAATTTGCTTACAAAGGGTTCTCATAGATTTCTTTGCTGCTTGTTTTCTTTTATGCATGTTATTTGAATTTCTTCTGTAAGTACTCATTCCATATTTAAACCACGTACTTTGGGCCGCCCGGGTGGCTCAGCGGTTTAGCGCCGCCTTCGACCCAGGGTGTGATCCTGGAGACCCGGGATCGAGTCCCATGTCAGACTCCCAGCATGGAGCCTGTTTCTCCCTCTGCCTGTGTCTCTGCCTCTCTCTCTCTCTCTCTCTCTCTCTGTCTCTGATGAATAAATAAAATCTTTAAATAAATAAATAAGCCACGTACTTTTATCATCTGGTGCTTAATGCATCATAAACAGATCGTCCCAAATGTTGTCAGATTCCCCTAAGATAATTTGTACCAAAATCCATATGTTGAAGTCATATTTACCCTGATGCAGAATTAAATTTGTAAAGAGAATTCTTGAGGGAAATCTGAATTAATGCAGTAATTGTTAATGTGGTAGTACTTTCTAAAGGATGTTAACGGTTTTTCAATTTTTATAATTTTGATTATTTAGTCACAGAAATTCTTTTAAAAATCATTAAATCCTGTGGCCTTTTAAAAGTCTTTATCTTGGGGTGCCTGAGTGACTCAGTTAAATGCCTTTGGTTCAGGTCATGATCCCAGGGTTTTGGGATTGAGCCCTGCAACCCTCTCCCTGCTCAGCAGGGAGCCTGCATGTCCCTGTCCCTCTGCCCCTCCTCCCTACTTGTGCTCTCCCTCTGTCTCTCACACCTTTTTTTTTTTCTCTCATACCTTTTTAAAATCTCAAATAAATAGAATCTTTTTTTTAAAAAAATATCTTTATCTCATTTCTCTCTTGTTAATTTAATTCTTAGCTCTTACCTCCTTTTTGAAATTCTTTCCATCACTGGCTTCTGGAATAATGCTATTTTTCAATATTCTAGTTCTCTTCTTGCCCCCTAAATAACCAGTATTGTTCATCCTTTTACTGTTTTCTTTTTTTCTTGCTCAGTATGTTCTCTTTTGCCAGGCAGTCTTATCTACAAAAGTGACTCCCAAATCTTTATTTCTGACTCCTACCTTTTATCTGCTTTATTTCAATAAGGACTTGTTGTGTCCCAAATGCCTCCCTTTCCCCACAGCTTATTCTCAGATTCTTGGTAAGTAACTACACTGTCCTCCACTGTTTCTTGTTCTTTAGAATTTGTCCTCATCTCTGTCTACTGACCTATCAGCAGATCTTGGATTCCACCTTCTCTATCCTTTCTCTGGTTGTCGCCACTACTATGGAAACTCCAGGCATCTCTCTTGAAAAAGCCTTCTAATAACTGTTCTGCATCCTTCCATCCACACTATTCACTGACAGTTGTTTCATTATAAAATTTAGATTGGATTGTGTTACTTCTAATACTTTTCCATTATCCACAGGATACGTCCATACTTCTTAGTGCCTGACAGTCTGCTTGCAGCCTGTTATATCCTGGGCATGTTATATCCATTCTTGTTGTGAGCTTTCGCTGAAAAAGGACATGCTCTAACATTCCATCCTGTTGAGCTCTTTAAGAGGCAGCTCCAATGCCCTTGGGTTCTCAGCGTCAGTTATGCTCTCTTAGTCTGTGTTTCCCAAACCTCTCCCTGTTATATTTATTTATTATTATAGCACCTATCATATTGTAATTTTAGTTGACTTAATTAAACTGTTTAGAGTTAGGTATTAATTACATGTTGAACTTGGTTCACCTATACTACCTTCTCCCTCCATGCTTCACCATTCCTGACAAATTTTTAAAATATCATTAAAAAATTTCTTTTAAATATTTATTTATTCATGAGAGAGCGAGAGAGGGTGGGGGGTGCACAGACACAGGCAGAGGGAGAAGCAGGCTCCATGCAGGGAGCCCGACGTGGGACTCAATCCGGGGTCTCCAGGACCACGCTCTGGGCTGAATTCTGCGCTAAACCACTGAGCCACCAGGGCTGTCCAAATACCATTAAAAATTAACTGTGTACCAGGCTTGGTGCTAAGTGTTTACTACATATTTTAGTTTATTTTTTAAGACAGTATTGCAAAGATGGTGTATTTTTTAGATAAGAAGAACCTGAACATTGCCACTGTTTAAGTACATGATGTTAGAGGCAGCTTCTCCAAAATTCATGTTATTTCCATAAAACCCTAGGGTAACGAAAGACACAAATCTATATATTTTTTTTTAATTTTTATTTATTTATGATAGTCACAGAAAGAGAGAGAGAGAGAGGCAGAGACACAGTCAGAGGGAGAAGCAGGCTCCATGCACCGGGAGCCTGATGTGGGATTCGATCCCGGGTCTCCAGGATCGCGCCCTGGGCCAAAGGCAGGCGCCAAACCGCTGTGCCACCCAGGGATCCCGACACAAATCTATATTAATTTGAACCCCAGTAATTAAAAATTGGTAACAAATCCTAGATGATTCCATTTTAATACTACAAAGTATATTTGCTAATCACAAACTTTTTCTAAAACTTTTACATATGGTAATTTTAAACTTACAGGAAGAAACTTGGTTACCTTGCAGTTGACTATTGAAATAGGAAAAATTGTATAATTTTCCCAAGTATTCCTTGTGTATAAATGAAGACTACTATTTTCAAACTGTTCATTAGTTGGTCTAAATTTGTGAAGTGTCCATTAATTTGAAATATTTTTTTTCTCTCAGGCACATCCATGTTCTTTAAGTTAAGCCTTTTTATTGACTGTTATCAATATACTGATTTCCTTGTTTGAGTTTTCCTTAACAAATAATTTATATTAAAAGGCTGATGATTGGGTAATATCAGACTTTTGGACTCTTGGTTGTAAGTGCTAATAGTATGGCTAGGCTCTATCTGGGGGTGTCCATGGTAAGATGCTGTGTTAAATAATAGCAAGATCTTTGTCATTATGACCCACTGCTCTATCCCTAGTTCTGGAAAAAATAATAGACCATCAATACTTGTAGATGGATAAGTAACAGAGAATGGTAATGGTGTGTGTGTTAAGGGCTTGGAAAGCACTTGCAGTAGTTCATGGTTTAAGAAATGGATTTGGAGAAAAAGAAAAGTATTATAATTGTTGTAAACCTAAAGATTTAGATCTGTTTAATGCCAGTGTGCCTTTTGAGAAGAAGCAACTAAATTAATTAATTTAAAGGATAAATTCAAAGTCTGTGCTTGCTTGAGAGACAGAGTGTGGAAAATCTGAAGCTCTGGTTTTGTAGGAAACAATCCTGGTGTTAGGTAGGGTGAAACAAGGTCAGGCATCTTCTTTTAGATCTGTATTTGTTGTTAGGATAACATTTGAACATCTCTTGGCATATTACTTTATTGGACAACCATATAACAGAGTGATAGAGACAATGATATACTTAAACACCTAAAACTTGGTTTTTATCAGTTGGTATCCCATTAACCATTCCTCATATATATATATATGTGTGTATATGTATATATATATTATTTATTTATTATACAGCGCAAGAGAGAGAATATGAACTGGGGGACTAACGGGGAGAGGGAGAAAGAATCTCTAGCAGACTTCCTACAGAGCATAGTGCGGAGCCTGACAAGGAGCTTGAGCCAAAACCAGGAGTTGGAAACTGGAACCTGGATGAGAAGTCATCCAGGAGCCTCTTCAGTCCCCCATAGACTGTTCTAAATTGTATCTAACTCTACCCTTTCTTCCAGATTCATGAAATGACAAAATAGGCAGGAAACCGTTGCTTTGGCCAAATAACTGCCAGAGTGAGAGGAGTTTAATGACCTTAATTAATAAGTTTCTTACTTAGTAATTTTAGAGTTATGATTTATTAGCATAAACAAACTTGAAAAGTAAGGCAAAATAACCAAAGAAGCAGACCTATTCATTGAGTAATGCTAATCTGCTGAGGGCTAGTTTGCATCTAAATCCTTAATGTGGTTACTTAATTCCGCACTCAATCTAACAGGAGGGGGGATTAGTCATTAATGTGAGGTGTGAGTCACTTGGAATAAACTTTGCTTTTGTGTCTTGATGGTATGTAGACTGAGTGAAATTTAAATGAACCTGAAGATTTCAGTATGCATTAAGGCAGTACTAGCCTTTTATAAGCTAGTGTAGTAGGTCATTAACTAACTTGAGTGGGCCATGTTCAGCCCTCGCTCCTTTGCTTTACTTTATAATAATTTTTAGGATTACTAAACTCTTCATGAAAATTAGGAAAACTGGTTACAGATGTGTTAGTGACTCAAATTTTTTTTAAGATCTTAAAAAATTTATTTGACGGAGTAAAAGAGCACAAGCAGGGGAGAAACACCCCACCAAGCAGGGAGCCTGATGCAGGGATGCAGGGCTGGATCCCAGGGCTCTGGGATCATGACCTAAGCCAAAGGCAGGCATTCAACTAACTGAGCCATGCAGGCCCCCCATGATTCAAATTTTGTTGAATAACTGAATACGTTAGTAGAAGAATTTAGTCTGTATTAGTCTGTAACTTTAAAATTATGCTAGTTAATCTAAGATGGCACTTTTAACAATGGGACAGGGGGAATAGCTGTGATGAAAGAATATACTATTTATAATTTGAGGGGTGGGGAAGGGCTTTTTAAATCAAGATCCAGTATGCCTTTGCCTTTAAAAAAAAAAATGTTGATAAATTTAAACACAAGACATATCTCAAATTGGTAGAAAATACTTGCAACACGTATAGCAATATGTTAAGGATTCATTAAGAATACATCAAAATAGTAGGAAAAAAGACAATCTAATAGAAAAAATAAGCAGTAGATATGAACAAGCAGTTATAGAAGAGGAAATTAAAATTGCCAGCCTTGGCTTACAGCTATAAAAGTTAACTCAAAATGGATCAAATACCTAAAGTTAGGAGCTGAAACTCTAAAAACTCTAAGAAGGAAACGGGTGAAAATTTCTGTGACATTGGATTTGGTAGTGATTTCTTAGATGTGACACAAAAAGCACAGGCAACGAAGGAAAAAGATAAAACGGACTTCATCAGTATTAAAAGCTTTTGTGCATCAGAGGGCACTCTAGAGTCAAAAGGCAACCCATACAGTAGGAGGAAATAAATTGTAAATCCTATATCCAGTAAAGGATTAATATCTAGAATATATGAAATCCTATAACTGAGCAATTAAATGAAACAAGCTAGCTCAAAAATGGGCAAAGGACTTGAATAGACGTGTTCTCCAAGGCCAGCCAGTAAGCACACAAGGCATTCAGCATCAGGGAAAGCAATCAAAACTACAGTAAAAAAAACATTTCACACCCATAGGATGATTATTATGAAAACAAACAGCAATGAAAATAAATGTTTTTGAGGATGTGGGAAAAATTAGACCTCTTTTTTTTATTTTTATTTTTTAAGACCGCTTGTACATTGCTTCTAGGAATGCAAAATGATGCAGCTCCTGTGGAATACAGTTTAGCAGTTCCTCAAAAAATGAAACCTAGAATTACCATAGGATCAAACCATTCTGTGCTTGGATATATAACCAGAAGAATTGAAAGCCAGGGAATCAAACCGGTGGTTATACACTGATATTTGTACCATTGTTATTTAAAATAGCCAAAAGATGGAAATGGTTCAGGTGTCCATCAGCTGTTACAGGTTTTAAAAAAATATATATTAGCTAGACATACAGCCTTAAAAAGGAAGGAAATTCTGACGCATGCTGCTGTGACATAGATGAAATTGAAGACCTTATGCTGAAAGGAGGTAGTATAGTGGCTACTAAGGAGTGGGATGATGAGCCCTTGTTTAATTGGTGACAGAATTTCTGTTTGGAGAGATGAAAAGGTTTTGGAGATGGATAGTGCTATGTGATGTTTGCACAACAGTTTGTAAATACTTAATGGCCCTGAGTTGTAAACCTAGAAGTAGTTAAAGTAGTAAGTTTTATGTTATATATATTTTAGCAGGCTAAAAAATTTCAAGAGAAAGATTATCAGTGCATATTGGAAATTAAGATTAAAATAAGATTTTTCACCTTTAAGATTAGTGACAGTTAACAGCTGGATGTGGGGAAGCACAATTGGTGGGAATGTGTATGTCGGTTATTAGAGGAATCCCTTTAATAAAATCTGTTAAAAGTTTCAATACGGGGATGCTTGGGTGGCTCATGGTTGGGCACCTGCTTCGGCTCAGATCGTGACCCCGGGATCTGGGATCGAGTCCCACATCAGGCTCCCTGCGAGGAGCCTGCTTCTCCCTCTGCCTGTGTCTCTGCCTCTCTTTCTGTGTCTCTCATGAATAAATTTCAGAGTATGTTTATCCTTTACATGTATAGCATAAAGATTTCCTCAGTTGAATAAAAAAGCAAGGTGCAAAAATATATCTTAACATATTTTACATCACCATATTTCTGTACATTTGTAAAATGCAAAGAAAAGGTTCTGGGTGGTGGATATGTGATTTAACATATTCATGAATTATCAAATTAAAAATAAGTGAAAATCACAGATTATATACCAGGTTACTGCCACCTAGATACCTTATTATTACATTTTTTTCCTACTACTTTTGAATACTTTGTTTCCTTTGTAACTTCTCCATGTTGTAATCTTCAGTGTAACACCATTACTACAAAACAGAACAAAACAAACTGCCCTTCTTGCAACAGTAGTTTGAGCTTTGTTCACATGTTCCCCTGAATATTATTACAGCAACTCTCCAAGCATCAGAGGAAATTAATGATTAGAAATGTAGTATGGTACCTTTTACCCTTTTTAAGTGCAGTGTCTTTAGATCTTATTGTAGATCTAGAAGGAATTATTTGGCGTGCCAGAAAAATGTAGGTCAAAAATAGATTTTGACTTTGGTTTATGCTCTTGGATATTTTGGATGGGGGCCTAGATTTAGAAGAGGTGAATATTAACTTTAAACCATAAAAGAATTAGGGTATAGTAACAGATTTTTAGGTGACTCTGAAGTTTAGTCTTTAGTAGATTATGGCCCCTACTGGTAAGCATTGGAAATGTAAGTGAATAATTCATACAAGTATAAGGGGAAAGAAAAATTTTGTCAAAGCATATATACCAAAAATGAGAGGATAAAATTTTAAAGTTTATAGTAAAGAGTTGGTTAGAGATCTGTAAGTCTTAGAAATAATCATAAGGGAAAGTGACTTAGTTTAAGTTTAAAATAGGTGTGTAAGAGATTGAAAAAAATGCTCAAAGGAACCTAGATTTGCTTGGGGAGAGTTTACATTTAAGGAATGAGACTGGAGGATGATATTCTTTAAAAGTGGAAGAGCCTATAGAAATGGCTTTGTAATGCAAAAACTGTTCTTTTACCTACATTTACTTCTTGGTCTTTATTTTGAAAGACCCAAGTTTTTATTTGTTTAGTTTGATAAAAATATATATTTGATGACATTACTGTTTATTCCAAATAGTTCCATTTCCTCTCTGTGTTTTTTAAAAAGAAAGGTTGAGTATTTTATAGGGTTATTTAAAATAAGCTTAAATAAGTTAAATTTATCTCTAAGACTACATATAGTTCCTTACTTTTATGAAAGTAGCATAAAGCTGTAATTGTCAGTTATTTAGGATGGAGATCTTAGACTTTCCTCCGTATTATCATAAATTCTATACTTAGAGATTAGAGGGAGAATGCATGTACGTGGACCTGGGCCTTTACTGCAGGATCAGGTACCCATTCAACAAGTACATGTTGATGCCATCTTGGTGTCATGTCCTCTCGTACCAGGGCTATAGAGATAAATACAACAAAATCCCCCTACTGAAGTTGTTAAAGTTCTGCAAGAAAGGAAAGACAATAAACTATATAATAGAAGATACTGGGTAACGTTAATAGATCTCTTTTAGGGCATTCAAAACACAGGAGAGGTACCCAACCAATACCTTTCTTTAGTAATATTTTAAGACTACCTTACAGAGTAGTATTTTATATCTATATTATTAAACTCAGTACATTGTTCTCAGTTATATATATAGATTGAGGAAAGTAATATGTAAAATGTTTAACATGTAACATGTTTTGGAAGGGCATTTGTATGGATGTGTCTTTATAGGGAGACAAGGTGAGTGGAGCTATTATTAAAATAGTGTGGAAATACTTATATATGTGAAGAGTCTAAAAAACCAAAACCAAGTGTATAGATACAGAGCACACAGCTTGGTGGTTGCTGGGACGAAATAAGTGAAGGAAGTCAGAAGATACAAACTTCCAGTTATAAAGCAATGGGGACATAATGTGCATAATAATACTATTGTATATTTTCAACTAAGTCTTGAAAGTTCTCATAGCAAGAAAAATAATTTTGTAACTGTTTGGAGATCATTTTGCAGTATATATAGATAAGAATGTTGAACACCTGACACTACTAGAATGTTGTATGTCTGTTATACCTCAATGGAAAAAATAGGAGACCTACCTGGGAAAAATGATTTAGCTTTTCTGTCTTGCATCTTATCCTTAATTCCACTCACTCCTGTACCTTTGTGCTATGCTGCTTTGTTTTGGTTTTGTTTCCTTTGGTTTTTAAGGTGAAAAGCAACCTTGAAAGCTCTAACCTGTTTTTTCAGAATCAACTAGGGTGTCAGAATCACCTATAGAATTCTTACAACTTCAACATATGCCTGGGCCTCCCCAGGTTCATTAGAGTGGAGCCCAGGTATCTGTTTTGTTTTGTTTTGTTTTTAGCTTTATAGATAATTCTGATAAGCTTTCTGCTGAAAACTGATACTCAAACCTTTTAATAGAAAAATTCTGGCCTTTAAAGATGTTGCCTGTTCAAGGGTCTCCTAGATATTAAGCAGGATCACCTGGTTTCCATACTACTCTTCAGTGATCTTTGACAGAACTTCAAAAGAAATTTATCTTAGAGTAAACAAACTTACTAAAACTAAGAGTTAAGGATATTTAGTTTTTGTTACTTTATTTCTTTATGGTAATATGTATAGTTTTCTTTTCTGGGGTGTTTCCTTTTTTTGGATTAAAGGGCAGCACTCAAGAGTTTTTTAAGCTGTGCTTATTTTAAAAATGTGTGGATAGATTGAGCAGCATCAGAATACGTTAAAAAACAGAAGAAAGCCACAATAAAAGTAACAAAAGAGTAAGGATCATTTCAGAGGTATGTAAGCACTAATTTGATGGTTCATGCAGAAAGTAAAAATGCAGAACTTGTTTTCATTTTAAACATTAATCAGGAATGCCCCTAAGCTGACCCTTAAGGAGTATGATCTGGAGAAAACTGTCATCATAAAATGTAAGAACTGACAGGTTTTCAAAGGGGAAATTTTATTTCTTTCAAGTTTCTGTATACTTGTATATGAATCCAGAGCAACAAAATTGAACGTGATAGGCAATCTGCTAAACTGAATAACCCTCTTTAAAATGTGTGCTTTACAAAAATTCAGATGTTACACTTTTATCAATTTTGATCATAGTTGATCAACATAGCCATGAAATATATTTTAAAGCAGCTGTGAAGTCCATACTTCAGAGAGCTATTGCCCCTAATTCTTTTGACTATTATAGTAGTGGTATAAAAAGGCTGATAGAGGAGTCCTTTTTCAGTAAGTTTACTAGTAATTCCCAGCTTCTGTGCGGACATGAAGATTAATAAATGTTTAGTTCTTAGAATTGGAAATGAGGATTTGCAGTTACTAGGTAGCAGTGTAATATTCAGATGCAGTATTCCTGCAACTTTTATACATCATATAATAGTCTTAATTTGGGATATATATATATATATATATATATATATATACAAACTTGAAAATCTTCAAGAAATAGGTGTGTATGGAAAATTAAAGATTTTTAGCAAATCTTCATATTTAGGCCAGTATTGTAAGCATATGCATGAACATCTTGATTAGTTGTTTTAATATTTTTATCCAGAGGTCCTCTGTTCCTCTTTTTTTCTTTCTTTAAAGTTATTATATTAGTAATATTCCATGGTATGAAAATACAGTGTTCATCTTTCTGTTGGTGAACATTTAGTTTGTTTCTAGTTTTGTGCTAAAATAGAAACAAGCATTGTATTATTATAAAAATTGTAAAGCCATTCCGGTTTCTTCTGGGAAATGTCTTTATTTCATCTTTTGTTCATTTTTCTTTCGTGTAGTTTGTCTTTTCTGATTATAGGAGTTCCTTAGAATACTTATCTGTGCTTTGAATGTAATTGGTTTGCTTTTTGTAGTTTTCTGCGTCTAGATGTCAAAGATACCTTCTTGTTTTCATCTTCTAGTTCTAAAGACACATAACAGAAGTTTAATCGACCTTATATTGGTTTTCTTTCAATTGTGAGTTTTTATACTGGCAAGACACATTTCACTAGCTGTGTTCTTTTTTTTTTTTTCATGAACTTCATGGCCGTACTAGCCCTTACCTTTTTCTTTTTTTTTTTTTAATTTTTATTTATTTATGATAGTTACAGAGAGAGAGAGAGAGGCAGAGACACAGGCAGAGGGAGAAGCAGGCTCCATGCACCGGGAGCCCGACGTGGGATTCGATCCCGGGTCTCCAGGATCGCGCCCTGGGCCAAAGGCAGGCGCCAAACCGCTGCGCCACCCAGGGATCCCTACCTTTTTCAAATAAGTTAATAGAATCAACTTCTCAAATACTGCCAAAAATGCTTTTGGAGTTTTGATTGCGATTGCATTGACTCTATATATGTAATTTGCAATGATAGCTTTCAGATAATGACCATTTTCCGTGCATGTTTTATTTATTTATTTATTTTGGTTTATTTAAAATACTGAATATATGTATTGTGGATGGGTTGCTATTAAAAAAGCATCATTTCTAGTGCTAATAAGTTTTAAATGTGACAAATAGATATATTTATAGAAGGAAAGTATGTAATCTGGAAACTCAATTGTTAAGTATGAAAGTTCAAAGTTGGAGTTTCATTCTTCTGATCTGTAGCCTATATTGGAGGTGCTCGCCATGGTGTTAAATCCTGATTTGTTTTCTGGTCATTGTCATGTTTTGGAGGGCTGTTACTGTGGTCATAAACATTTTCACCTTAAATTAAGTCCAGGAGAATTGTATTGTACCTTTATCTTAATAGAAGCTTATTTGAACGTGTAGTTAATACATAACTAACTGTGTTTGAAACAGCATTACCAGTAAACAGAACATGAGACTTTTAGAATCAGACATGAATATAGCAGAATCACTGCTTTACCAAGTTTTGTGATTTCAAGCAAGTTACATAATCTTTCTTGTTTAGTTTTCTCACCTGTGAAATCGGGATATAAAAATACTTAACCCTATTATTCTAAGTAGGTAGATCTTTACTGAGCCCCCTCCCTGTGTCACCTTGGGAAGATGGAATGAAATTACTTGAGTTGGGTGTTTGGCACATGAAAGTTGCTCTTTCGATGTTGGTTCTAGTTTTCTCCAAGTAGTTTTTTTTCAGCCTTGTTATCTCCTTTTTACTTAGAGTCTACACCAGGAGACAAATCTGTATCACATTCTTGCACAACTCCTTCCACATCCTCTGCCTCTGGACTGAATCCCACATCTGCACCTCCAACATCTGCGTCAGCAATCCCTGTTTCTCCTGTTCCACAGTCACCGATACCTCCATTACTTCAGGACCCCAACCTTCTCAGACAGCTGCTTCCTGCTTTGCAAGCCACACTGCAACTTAATAATTCTAATGTGGACATATCCAAAATAAATGAAGGTAAATTGGTAACAGTTTTATTATTATTATTTGCTTCGTGTCGTTAGTAAATTCCCCAATTTAGGAGTGGTCTTTTGTTTCATTTTGAAATTCACATTTGAGCGTCATTCTTTGAAATTCATATCGTAACCTCATGGTTGTTGAAAGCCTTTGGTATTGTAATTGAGTTAGTAGTACTTGGATTTTTCCTGTATATTTTTCTTTTTTTTTTCTCTCTGTATATTTTTCAAGACTTGCTGTGTACGGTATTTACCGGAGATAAAGCTATTCTGTCTGCTTAATGTGTATAATAAATCTCTTTTTTTTAATTAAAATTAAATTTTTTTAATTTCTAAAAACTGATATAAAAACACTTAAATTCTAGCATATTGTTAATTCCAACTTTGCTTTTCAGTATGCTGTTTAGCTAGCAACATCAAAGAAGTCTGAATAAAAGTGGATATAGTTTTAATTGACAAGCTATTCAAATTCAAACAGTCTTAAGAGCATTTTAAAATTTTCTGTTTAGAATAGTCCATTTCAGTATGTGTACATTGTTACATAATATATTTAACAGTAGTGCTAAATGGTTAAGTTCTTCCTTTATCTTAAAAATGGAGCTATTTCACGCTAGTTGGTCAATAATTTTGTTCTTACTGTACTTTCTTGCATTTTGATTTTATTCTCTTAAGATAACTGTGCCATTCTATTTGATAGGTACATGTTTTACTAGGGAAAGTAGGACTTTAAGCAGTTTGAAGAGATGATAGCATAAGAAAATGTCAATAATAAAGGATCTTGTGCTTTGAAAATAAATGATGTTCCTAAATTACCTAGCTTCTTTTATTTAATGTCTGTTCTTTAAAAGATTGTTGGAGTGGGTATTAATGTAGGGTTTTATTTTATTTTATTTTTAAAGATTTTATTTATTTACTCATGAGAGGCACAGAGAGAAAGAGAGGCAAAGACACAGGCAGATGGAGAAGCAGGCTCCATGCAGGGAGCCTGACATGGGACTCGATCCCGGGTCTCCAGGATCATGCCCTGGGCTGAAGGCAGGCACTAAACCGCTGAGCCACCTGGGCTGCCCTAATGTAGGGTTTTAATGGTCACCTTGTTTAGTAAAGCATTCACATGAAATAACTACCCTTTATCTTTTTAATTTCAGGTAACCTACAAAAGCCCTTTAGCTATTAATGAATAGATTTCTGGTATAATCAGAATTTCCAGGGAACACTCTTTACTGTTTTTAAAAAGTCTCCGGAGTTTCTTAAATTGAACACAAATTTTAATGCAAAGGAAAACTACTGTTTTCCTTTACAAAAAAAAAACCATTAAATTTCTTCTACCTCTGATCATTTCCTATCTCTGGACCCATTTTATTACCATCTTACAGATTTTTATTTTGAGAGTTCTAGTTTGAAACACTGCAGTTTCTTTGGGGTTTTTTTAGTTTTCAAGTTGTTACTAATACCATACTGTGCCACTATGTTTTTATTTTAATTTAAGATATGTGTTTAGTTCTTACAGCAGCTGTGACACAAGCCTCATTGCAGTCTATAATTCATAAGTTTCTTACTGCTGGACCATCTGCTTTCAACATAACTTCTTTGATTTCTCAAGCTGCTCAGCTCTCTACACAAGGTATTCATTTTCTTAGGTATTGTGAGAATTGTATATTAATTTGGAGCAGGGGGTTCATGGTAAAACTTTTTGGTTTCTGAAGAGACTAGCTATAACAATTTGATGTTTGTTTTACAGGATCCTGTAATTTGTTTTTAATTTTATTTATTTATTTATTTGAGAGAATGTACATGAGGGCGGGGAGAAACAGACTTTCTGCTGAGCAGGGAGCCCAATGTGGGGCTCAATCCTGGGACCCTGAGACCATGACCTGAGCAGAAGGCAGATGCCCAATCTATTGAGCCACTCAAACACCCCTGATGTTTGATGATTTTTTTTTCTAACACTAGTATATACAGTATTTTTTTTTCCAGATGAGGCAAACATTGACATTTATCTTCCAGTATTGCCATTAAATCTGTAATACATATTTAATTCAGACTTTAAGTTGTCAATGTACTCTAAAGCTGAGTGTAAACTGATATAAAGCTGAGTGTAAACTGATAGGTCCTCAATTTTTATGAAACATTGAATATATTTTAAGTGTTGGTTTGGTTCACATTTGATGTTTAATGATTTTTGACTGACCACAGGATACAGAAATGCTCAAGTCCTGTCTTAAATTACCTATTTCTCTTCTCCATGAAACATCCAATGGAAAGAGGCATATATAGGAACAAAGAAGAAATGAATTGGTCACTTTGACTTGTCCCCCTGCCCCAATTCTGAAAACTAATAAACTGAGCAGAAACACTTATTCTGAAATTGAAATATAATAGTGCAAAGACTTAACTCTCTGGTTATCCTCATGAGGCAGGAGATAAAGGGGTATAACCAGGCCTAAATATAGAATAAGAAAGAACAAATAAGAATGGTGAGGATGCCTTCCATGTGAGAATAGTTCAGGCTTACCTTCTTGCTTCAGCCTAAAAAAACAGGTTGGAGGAGGCATACATTGGATGTGCTTCTCTAATTCACAGCTCGTTTTTAGTCCATGACTCCAGTGAGTATTTCAGATTCTGACTTTAAACAGTTAAGTGTTCTGTCTGGTGTTCAGGGGGCATGTAGAGGGATGGAAAGACCTCTACATATATATTACGGAAGTTTTGGTTTATTTGGAATTAATTAATTGCTTTACTTTTTCACAGCTCAGCCATCTAATCAGTCTCCAATGTCTTTAACTTCTGATGCATCATCCCCAAGATCGTATGTGTCTCCAAGAATAAGCATACCTCAGACTAACACAGTCCCTATCAAACCTTTGATTAGTACTCCTCCTGTTTCATCACAGCCAAAGGTATGTTGCTTTTGAGGGAAATTTGGAAAAGAAAGCACGAAAGCACTCACTTCTGGAAAAACAAGTTTAATGTTTTAGACTCTCTATTGTAGGAAAAGCCCTCTTTGAGAACGTGTAGTAGTGGTGGAGTGAATGATGGGTCAGCTTAGATGCAGGTTAGTCTCAGTAAATTGAGGACTCTAGAGGGAGTTGCATCTATGCTACTTTTAAACATTTTTTTAATTAAAAATTATATTTATTTATTTACAGAGAGGGCATGGGGGGGGAGGGCAGAGGGAGAAGCAGACCCCTTGCTGAGCTGGGAGCTCACTGGCGGCTTGATCCTAGTACCGGGAAGTCAGACACATAACTGACTGAGCCACCTAGGCACCCCCATCATATGTGTTACTTCTATACGCTGATTGTTTTCTCTTACTGGCTGAGATTTGTGACCTGGAGGAAGAGTGGGATAAAGAAGGATAAAATAATTGTCTTAATATTTGTAGAGTTTTTTAACTTTTTAAAAGATATAACCTGTTTTCCAGTGGCTTTCCTCCCATACTTTTATTTTAGAAATGAATCCATTTCTGTGCTAAGAGCTTAATAGTATTATATTTAACTTCACATCATGAGAATCAACTACTATTTGCTTCATTTAATAGATAAGAGAATTAAGCCTTCAGTTAAATCCAGTTTTTGTGGTGGAATCAGAATTTAAGGCCTAGGTCTTTCTGAACACAGAATCCATTTTACTAAGCTTATACTACCTGTGTTTCTCCAAGCAAAAGTTTGCATGAATGGCTCCTCAGAGACAGTTAGAAAATTGCTGGTCTCTTCTTATTGGAATATAAACCAGACCTTAACAACACTGCCTTCAGATTTTATACTATATCATTTGAGTCTTGCCCAAATTTTTTTTTTTTAAGATTTTATTTATTCGTGAGAGACACAGAGAAAGGCAGAAACACAGGCAGAGGGACAAGCAGGCTCCATGCAGGGAGCCCGATGTGGGACTTGATCCCAGTACTCTGGGATCACACCCTAGGTGGAAGGCAGACGCTTACCTGCTGAGCTACTCAGGTATCCCTTACCCAAAATTTCTTAAGCAAATCTTAGTCATACTCATTCTTTGCTTTGTAGTCCTATTACCAGCAAAACATTAAAAGATTTGGAAGTTGGTATATGCACAAATTGCAGTTTTTTTTCTTAATGGTAAATTTAAGAAATTCTTTTTAGTTAAAAAGTAGGCTATTTCAATCCTTTATGCTGAAGATTTTTTTTTTAAGAAGGAACTTTTTTTTTTAAGAATTTATTTATTTATTCATGAGAGACACAGAGAGAGAGAGAGAGAGAGGCAGGCAGAGAGAGAAGCAGGATCCATGTAGGGAGCCCGACGTGGGACTCGATCCTGGGACTCCAGAACCAGGCCCTGGGCCAAAGGCAGGTGCCAAACTGCTGAGCCACCCAGGAATCCCCTGAAGATTTTTTTTTTGTTTAAGATTTTATTTTATTTTATTTTATTTTAATTTTTTATTTATTTATGATAGTCACACAGAGAGAGAGGCAGAGACGTAGGCAGAGGGAGAAGCAGGCTCCATGCACCAGGAGCCCGACGTGGGATTCGATCCGGGGTCTCCAGGATCACGCCCTGGGCCAAAGGCAGGCGCTAAACCACTGCGCCACCCAGGGATCCCTAAGATTTTATTTTTAAGCAGTCTCTACGCTTATCGTGGGGCTCGAACTCACAACCCTGAGATCCAAGAGTTGAATGCTCTACCTACTAAGCCAACCAGGGGTCTTGCCAAAATTTTATATTGAAATAAAGTTAAGGCTTAAAGCTTTAGGCTTTTTCACAGAAGCCTAAAAATAAAAACGTATTGAAAGATAACTTGAAATTGATGCTAGGACAGCTTTTAGGTCTTCCTTAGCTTATCCCTTCCCTATTTAAGTCATTTATCTAAACTCATTTTAGGGTCAGTCTGGATTGATACATTTAACTCAAAATTTAAAAAGAAATTAGTCTATTCTGCAATTTCATACTGTTTGCACTTTGTGAGAGAAGGAAAAAATTTTTTCAACAAAGGAGATCTTCTTAGAGCTTAAAACTCGTCAGGGTGTAGTATCTTAGGAGTACAATAAATAATGACTAAAAGTGATTGTAAAGTTTTACAATCAGTTATAAGATTAGCATTTCAAATCCCTTATGTATATGGGCATCAAATTTTTTTTTAATTTTATTTATGATAGTCATACAGAGAGAGAGAGAGAGAGGCAGAGACATAGGCAGAGGGAGAAGCAGGCTCCATGCACCGGGAGCCTGACGCGGGATTCGATCCGGGGTCTCCAGGATCACGCCCTGGGCCAAAGGCAGGCGCCAAACCGCTGCGCCACCCAGGGATCCCCATCAAATTTTTTTTTAAGTGGGAATTCAGTATTAAGTAGACCTTATAAAAATGCTTATAAAAATGATTTTTATGTAGCCAGGCTATCCAGATTTGTTTGGGGGAATATTAAAAAAAAAAAAAAAGGAAGAAAGAAGAAAAAAACAAAACTATTATTGGAGGATGTGACTTAATCACAAATGGCTGTCTGCCTTCGTGCCTTAATTCGGGGCTTGTGTTTAAAAGTACTTGTTTTCTTTTTCTGTGGCATGTAAGTATGTGTAGTGTACATATCCTCACTGACAATCATGGTCCTCTTGTTCCACCTCTGTAGGGTAACATGTCTTTGAAGACCACTCCAGTGTTGACTCATTCACTGGTAGACCAATCTATACGCTCTGCATATGTGGTTTAAATTTGAGCAGCTGTATTTGTATGATATAGTAACATTAATTTTTACTGATATAAAAATAACTGAATCAGAGGAGCTATCTTAGTGTATTAGAAAGAAAACTGGGCTCAACATTAGAGAACTAGTTTGTGTTCTTCTGCTTTACAAAAAGTAATCTTAAAGTCTTCTGGGCCATTTTATGAAGAAATTCTATGTTAGTCTCAAAATGAACGTGGCTCTTCTAACTGTGAACTTTGGGAACTTAATCTGACTGCAATTCTTGAAGTCTCTAGATTTTTCAGAGTTTAAGACTATCCAACTAGATTTGGAGGGGTGTGTGGATTTGGGGACCTGGATGACCATGATTTACACAATTAAATATGTCTATATCACTAATAATTATGAAACAATTAGGGGACAGCTCATGTTATCTTAAAAATTACTAAAGAATAGAAATAAGAGACTTCACATTGATAGTACTTTTGGTTTTATGTACTTTCCATGGTATTTATGTATATAATAGAAGCCTGTCTCACCAGATTTTGACATTTCAGGTTAGTACTCCAGTAGTTAAGCAAGGACCGGTTTCACAATCGGCCACACAGCAGCCTGTAACTGCTGACAAACAGCAAGGTCATGAACCTGTCTCTCCTCGAAGTCTTCAGCGCTCAAAGTAAGTTCATGTGTGTTGAAACATTTTTTCATTAATGTTGCATGCTGCATTGTTTGAATATTATAAAAATATATGTATAATAGAACTTGATCTTGTAAGAATCCATGGTTAGCCTAAGTTTTATGTATTATAAGATTTACAAAGGCAAATCTTACTCCAAGTAGGTTGTTGTCTCTAGTAATGAAGCCAGCTTATTTTTTGAAGAAAGTCATTCTTCAGATTTTACTTAATAGAATATGATAGGAGTAACAATATGTCATACTTGTACAAAGAGGGCACCTGATTTTATAATACTTGTTGGAAATGACATCATTTTTTAACCTCCTCATAGCAGTTTTAGATATGAGTGTATTGCTGAATCCAAAAATGGGAAATACTATTTCTCAACTGGTATGTGTCAGGTTTTCCTAAGAGCTTCAATTTTGACCCCTGTGTGGAGTGCTTGTCAGATAGGGCTGTATTGTGTTACATGTTTCTTTGTTAATTAACAAATACAACTTTAAATGATTTTCATTTGATTGATTTTCCTATTTTGATTTCTTGCTATGAGGTAGCAAAATAATTCAACTATTGTTTTTATTGTTGTTTTCTAAACAAGCATTTCAGAACTTTTACATCCAAATGAGAGTTGTTCCCTTCAAAATAATCACCTTGGGAAGCTGTCTACTTACTCCAGCAATGTTGCCATTGCTCAGAACATTTTTGGGAAATACTTCTTTTAAATTGTCTTTAGAGGCTGCAGTATTATTTTAAATATCCTCAGTGATGAAAACTCTTCATCCTTTGGGAGATTTAGTTTTTGGAAATAACTGAAATTCATTCAGAGCCAAGTCTGGTGAAGCAGGTAGGAAATCAACTTGGGTGATTAAAGTTTTGGTTCTTACCACCATATCCCCAAACCCTAGCCAAACCATACAGTTTTAAAAGAAGATAACTTATCTCAGAGTGTTATTTTGGGTCTTATTTTGCCACTAAACTCATTTGTTGCTGTCCAATAAAATGCCTGTATTTTGCTTCACATTATCTACCCTCTGATTCAGTATTTTGTTCTGACACTAAACAAAGGCAATAGATTTTTCCCCCTCTTTATCTACATGTACTTAAGATGCAATACTCAGTTGTGCCTTATATCTACAACTGTTAAAATATGACCATTTCTTAGTTACATTCTGAGTAGTGTTTCTGGTATACAAAATCACAGGTTCTGCTGTCAAATTTGAAGAGCACTATTAGTTTAAATTTAACTGACATTAGTGTTCTTAGAAGGGCCCTTTTTCCTCCCAAAAGTGTGTTTAAGGAGTACATGATATATAACTACACTTTGGATTTTAAATTCTATGTATTTGATGTTAAAATAACAGATTTTTCTTAGGAATTTGGATATCTTTAATTTAATAGAAGACATTGACAATTTTTAGGTATCTCCTTTTAAAAATATACTATACATTCAATTCTTTTTTCTCTTCCAGTAGCCAGAGAAGTCCATCACCTGGTCCAAATCATACTTCTAGTAGTAATGCATCAAACGCAACAGTTGTACCACAGAATTCATCTGCCCGACCTACATGTTCATTAACACCTACGCTAGCAGCACACTTCAATGAAAATCTCATAAAACATGTTCAAGGATGGCCTGCAGATCATGCAGAGAAGCAAGTATGTTACATGATTCATAGCAGATGTTTTACCTTTGGATGAATGACAAAATATAATTTCTTCTAGAAAATCTAATCTAGATCACTGAATTTAAGCTACATTTAAAGTAATGTCTAATTAGATTGTCTATAGTCAGTGCATTAAATTAAATATTTGGTAAGCACTTATTTTAGGGCATTTATGAGATAACTTTTTATGGTTTCACATAAAATATTTTAATATACTCAGCATTTAGCACTGTGCTGAGTGCTTTATTTTCTCCACTTCTCAAAACTGTTAAGCAGTGCAGATGAGTTCTCCCATTTTACCATTGAAGACCCTTAAGACCAAATAAATTATATACCAAAGTCACCCAGTTAGAATAGTTATGAGGCTTAAAGCCAGGATGCTACTCAGCCAGCTGCTCTGATAGTTTTAGAACTTGTTCATACTATTACTCTTCTATCTCTCCACTAGACTAGCAAGTAGAAGTTAGAAAACAGTTTTGCTTTGGAATGAGGGACCTTTGGACATTCCAATTAACTGCCATTGGCTTCTCCCTTTTAGCAGCTTACTGACTGTCTGAAATTTTCTCTAAGTTCACAGAGGTAATATTGCATATCTTATGACATCAGAATACAGTGAAGTCCCTTTTAACATTGTTACACCTGAACTTTACTCTGGCTGACTCAGCATCTTATTAACCACGAATCATGAGCTCTTCTATCCTTAGTGCTATGCAATACTAAAATTGGAAATACTATATCCTCCAGAAGTTGAAGGGGGAAATCTTGGAAAAATACCTTCTTTCCACCATTAGACAGTTTTTTAAAGAAAATCCTTTTTCTCCTTTAGATTCACTATCATTTTTGTGGATTTAAAGGCGGATTGTTCTGTAATCTTGGTACAAAGTTGTCAGAAATTTAATGTTTTGGGGTTTTTGTTTTTTTTTTTGTACGTGATTGTGGCATGTATGTGATCTTTATTTCTTTAATTATAGGCATCAAGATTGCGAGAAGAAGCCCATAATATGGGAAGTGTTCACATGTCAGAAATTTGTACTGAATTAAAAAATTTAAGATCTTTAGTCCGAGTATGTGAAATTCAAGCAACTTTGTGAGAGCAAAGGTAAGTTTTTCACTGACAAAGTTTTTGTCTTAGTATATCTTAAATCAGACTGAAGAATATAAATCAAATTTCATTTCTGAAATTTAAAGTTCTCTTTGATAGAACGTGTTCCATAACACTGTAACTGCATTTTTAAAAAACGATTGATTTAAGAGAGAGAGTGAGTGAGGTGGGTGGGGGGGAGCAGAGGCAGAGAATCTTTAAGCAGACTCCCTACTAAATGTAGAGCCTGATAACACGTCTTGATCTCTAGACCCATAATAAGATCATGACCTGAGCCAAAACAAAGAGTTGAACTCTCAACCAACTGAGCCACCCAGGTGCCCCACACTATGATTACACTTTGTAATTTAATAATAATCCTGGTGAATGGTAATGGCATCTAGATTTTAGTTCTCTAACCCATGGTAGATGCTTCATTAGACTTTTGTCTTCTAACTCTGTAAAGTACAATAGTATTTAAATAGTGAAATGTTATAACACTGTTAACATATAATGTTAACTAAATGTTAACAACAACTGTTAACACAGTTGACAGCAACTAATTATAAAGGGTCTCCTCTTCAATTGAGGGTAGTATTTGGTTGCTGGCCATACTTGTTTCAGTTGAAATTTCAAATCACTGTAAACATTGTCTTTGGATATTTCCAAGATCCCTTGGAAATTTAATTGTCTAGCAAGTATATCTGTTTCTGAGGTGTTTTCACTTAAACTCTTCTTGTCTCTCAGTTTTTAATCTAGTATCCTACTCAAGCAAGGATATCTACATCCAAGTAAATAGGACAGATATTTTTTACATGTGTCTTATAAAATCAAGGACAAATTTTTAAGGGCCTCTCACATCCTATCTTTATAAGTCACTGGGTCACAAGTAGAGTTAGTCTTAACATGAATCTACAAATATTTAGTAAATACCAAGTTGGCATTTATAGTAAAAATTGAAAACTGTTTTTGTCTAATCCTTTATTAAATTCTCTGGAGTTGTATTTTGAATATCAACTGGGATTTGTTTATGATTGCTCTGAAAGTACTTCAAACATACATAAAACTTGACTACATTTTGGCTTAATAAGACAGGTGATTTGACTTTTAGGAAATTATTTGCTGCCCCAACTATTGACAACAGTATACACTGATTACCAAGCTATAAATACTATATAATTATGCCTATTTCACTGGTACAGGCAGTAAATATCATACTCCATAGAAAAGAAGGGTCAGAAGTTCATGGAAGGTTTATGAAGTTCATGGAAACCTAGTTAGCCGTGGAGTTTATTTTATTTTTTGTTTTAAATATGCTTGTTAATTGGAATTTGACTCAGCTTTCTTTATGAGCCTATGTTTATATTGAGAATTTGTTCTTCAAAATGATTAGCCTCTTGCACCTAGTTTATTCTAGGCTTATTCTGTTGTGGCCTAGAAAACATATTTGGCTCAGGTTGTGATCCCGTGGTACTGGGATCAAGTCCCACATCAGGCTCCCTGCAGGGAACCTACTTCTCCCTCTGCCTATGTCTCTGCTTCTGTATGTCTCATGAATAAAGAAATAAAATAAAATATGTGTCTCATATTTAATATGTGCTGCCTTTTGTGTGTATCTGTGGTGATACAGTAAATGACATTTTTAAAAATCAGTCTTTATAGTCAAATTAATTGAGAAATTGTTAGAAAACCAGGAGACATTCTAACTTTTGTCATCCTAGTGTTTCATGCATTCACTGGTCATTTTGTCTTAACTCTAGACTAACACATTTATTTATTTTTAAATATTTATTTATTTGAGATGGGGAGGGGCAGAGGGAGAGAGAATTTAGAGCAGACTCCCTGCTGAGCACAGAGCCTGCCATGGGGTTTGATCTCAGGACCGGACCTTAAGATCATGACCTGAGCCAAAAGCAAGAGTTGGGACACCCAACTGACTCAGCCACTCAGGTGCCCCTAGACCAATCCATTTTTAATTTCTTAGTTTTAACTGTAGTTATTCATTTTATCTTTTTTTAAACATTTTTAAAAGATTTTTTATTTATTTAAAAAAAATTATTTATTCATGAGAGAGAGCAGCAGAGACAAAGGCAGAGGGAGAAGCAGACTCCATGCAGGGAGCCTGACGTGGGACTCGATCCCGGTCTCCAGGATCAGGCCCTGGGCTGAAGGCAGAGTTAAACTGCTGAGTTAAAACTAGACCTGCCCTACGACCAGCAATTGCACTGTTGGGGATTTACCCCAAAGATACAGATGCAGTGAAACGCCGGGACACCTGCACCCCGATGTTTCTAGCAGCAATGTCCACAATAGCCAAACTGTGGAAGGAGCCTCGGTGTCCATCGAAAGATGAATGGATAAAGAAGATGTGGTCTATGTATGGAATATTACTCAGCCATTAGAAACGACAAATATCCACCTTTTGCTTCGACGTGGATGGAATTGGAGGGTATTATGCTGAGTGAAATAAGTCAATCAGAGAAGGACAAACATTATATGGTGTCTCATTCATTTGGGGAATATAAAAATAGTGAAAAGGAATGAAGGGGAAAGAAGAGAAAATGAATGGGGAAATATCAGAGAGGGTGATAGAACATGAGAGACTCCTAACTCTGGGAAATGAACAAGGGGTGGTGGAATGGGAGGTGGGCGGGAGTTGGGGTGACTGGGTGACGGGCACTGAGGGGGGCACGTGATGGGATGAGCACTGGGTGTTATGCTGTGTGTTGGCAAATTGAACTCCAATAAAAAGAAATTTTTTTAATTTTTTAAAAAATTAAATAAATAATATAAAAATCATGTACTATGTATTTCCCTAAATTAAAGTGGAGTGAGTCAGAGCTCCAGGCGCTTGACAACTGCATCCCCTCACACTGTGTCAGTTTTGGGGCCATCATTGGAGACAGCCATGGTTCAGTGTGTTTCTGATCGCAGAGGTCCATGAGTCCCCAGGACACCAGATCAATTTTTGGAATTATTTACATACTTAGAACAATTGAGATAAAGAATAAGACTCTGGTGAACCAGGCAGATGGAAAACCTCTCTGAAGGTGACAAAAAGCCAACAGCTCTAAATCTACAGGAGCTTACCCCAAATGGACACAGCGATTCCCTGGGGCTCCCTGCTCCTACCTCCACAGTCTCTATCTTTATCTCCCCCATACTAGATCCAGGCGGGGTCACACACATATACATAAAGATTGGTTGGTTCCACAGTGACTCTACACTTCTTTCCTTTGAAGAATAGCATATGCTGCATGTCTCTAATAAGAAAGTAATACAGGTTCACTGCAGAAAATCTGGGAAAAAGTATAAGAGAGAAAGTAAAGGAAATTTAGGGAAAACTAATATAACATTTGGTTCTATGGCTTTCCAAACAGGTTTATATGTTTTTTAAAATGGGGTCATGCTGTACGTTTGCTTTTTCACTAAATTTCTACGTTTGCCTTACACCTTGTTAATAAATGATAATAATCTGCCATTTGGTCTTCCCTGATGTGAAAATGCTTTTTGCCTGTGAAATATAAACAGATTGAAAGAATTCAAAATCCAGCTTCATCCAGTTTAAACTTGAATATTGAGAGACTCAAATGTTATGAGAAGGGGTTATCTTTAGAATAATAATTACTAACTAACATTCATTGGATGCTTATTCTTATGTTAGGCATGATGCCAGGAACTCTAAAATGTTATCTGGTTAGATGCTTACAATAACCCTGTAAAATAGAATCATGGCCCTTATTTTCAAATGACACAGTAGCATAGAGGGGTCCAGAAACTCGCAAAGGACTCAGTTTGGCATTGGGGGTGGTGAGTCTTAGTGCCATGTCAGCCAAACTAAAGGTCATGTTTTTAACTACTGCATTCAATTATTCAAGTGGTCTCTATCGATAAAGTCATTTCTATACACTAACAATGAGACTGAAGAAAAAGAAATTAAGGAGTCAATCCCATTTACAATTGCACCCAAAAGCATAAGATACCTAGGAAAAAACCTAACCAAAGAGGTAAAGGATCTATACCATAAAAACTATAGAACACTTCTGAAAGAAATAGAGGAAGACACAAAGAGATGGAAAAATATTCCATGCTCATGGATTGGCAGAATTAATATTGTGAAAATGTCAATGTTACCCAGGGCAATTTACACGTTTAATGCAATCCCTATCAAAATACCATGGACTTTCTTCAGAGAGTTAGAGCAAATTATTTTAAATTTGTGTGGAATCAGAAAAGACCCCGAATAGCCAGGGGAATTTTAAAAAAGAAAACCATATCGGGGGCATCACAATGCCAGATTTCAGGTTGTACTACAAAGCTGTGGTCATCAAGACAGTGTGGTACTGGCACAAAAACAGACACATAGATCAATGGAACAGAATAGAGAATCCAGAAGTGGACCCTCAACTTTATGGTCAACTAATATTCGATAAAGGAGGAAAGACTATCCACTGGAAGAAAGACAGTCTCTTCAATAAATGGTGCCAGGAAAATTGGACATCCACATGCAGAAGAATGAAACTAGACCACTCTCTTGCACCAGACACAAAGATAAACTCAAAATGGGTGAAAGATCTAAATGTGAGACAAGATTCCATAAAAATCCTAGAGGAGAACACAGGCAACACCCCTTTTGAAGTCGGCCACAGTAACTTCTTGCAAGATACACCCACAAAGGCAAAAGAAACAAAAGCAAAAATGAACTATTGGGACTTTATCAAGATAGGAAGCTTCTGCACAGCAAAGGATACAGTCAACAAAACTCAAAGACAACCTACAGAATGGGAGAAGATATTTGCAAATGACGTATCAGATAAAGGGCTAGTTTCCAAGATCTATAAAGAACTTATTAAACTCAACACCAAAGAAACGAACAATCCAATCATGAAATGGGCAAAAGACATGAACAGAAATCTCACAGAGGAAGACACAGACATGGCCAACACGCACATGAGAAAATGTTCCGCATCACTTGCCATCAGGGAAATACAAATCAAAACCCCAATGAGATACCACCTCACACCAGTGAGAATGGGGAAAATTAACAAGGCAGGAAACCACAAAGGTTCGAGAGGATGTGGAGAAAGGGGAACCCTCTTACACTGTGGGTAGGAATGTGAACTGGTGCAGCCACCCTGGAAAACTGTGTGGAGGTTCCTCAAAGGGTTAAAAATAGACCTGCCCTACGACCCAGCAATTGCACTGTTGGGGATTTACCCCAAAGATACAGATGCAATGAAATGCCAGGACACCTGCACCCCGATGTTTCTAGCAGCAATGTCCACAATAGCCAAACTGTGGAAGGAGCCTCGGTGTCCATCGAAAGATGAATGGATAAAGAAGATGTGGTCTATGTATACAATGGAATATTACTCAGCCATTAGAAATGACAAATACCCACCATTTGCTTCAACGTGGATGGAACTGGAGGGTATTATGCTGAGTGAAGTAAGTCAATCAGAGAAGGACAAACATTATATGTTCTCATTCATTTGGGGAATATAAATAATAGTGAAAGGGAATATAAGGGAAGGGAGAAGAAGTGTGTGGGAAATGTCAGAAAGGGAGACAGAACATAAAGACTCCTAACTCTGGGAAATGAACTAGGGGTGGTGGAAGGGGAGGAGGGCGGGGGATGGGGGTGAATGGGTGATGGGCACTGAGGGGGGCACTTGATGGGATGAGCACTGGGTGTTATTTTGTATGTTGGCAAATTGAACACCAATAAAAAATACATTTATTATAAAAAAAATAAAGTCACTTTTGGAGACCATGACAAGGACAAGGCTTAACATGCTGTTTACTAGAAACCCTACTGAATGACAACCTATTAATCTATTAAGAATCTTTTTTTTTTCTTTTTGTTAGTATTTTAGACCACAGAGATGCAAAGAGACTTTGTTTCCAGCTTATGATTTAATCTGTAAAGTAAAAAAGTCTATCCAAATCACAGAATAGGGACTCTAAGCTCTCTTGAGCTCTCTCCCATGCTTTAATTAGATTGACATTTTAATAGATGTGATATCCTTCTAATCACTCTTCTATTGCCCAGAGTGAATTACTGCTAAATAACTCCTAGACAGCTGTGGCTACATCACTTTTAGAAGAAATTTTTGTGGTTAGCCTCTCTTTGGGGTAGTCAGAGCTTCTGAATGAGTAATGATAAATCATTCTAAGTGATGTTTGCCTCAGCAGGAAGGAAAAAAATACCCAACAACCTGCAACACGTATCTGTTGATGACTGAACTGCTTCTTCCAGATCCACTATGACCAGAAGTGAGTTCTACTTCAAAACTTTAGCATGACAGGAAGAGATTGCAATTGAGCTTGGCGAGTATCAAGGACACTGCTTGCAGAAGAGTTATTGAAGACTGAGTTTCGACAGCCTTGAGACGAGGGAGTTGTGCAAGCTTTCTGAATAGTGAGAATTATAAAATGAAACCCACCTCATCTTCATGGATAGAGTTACAATTTTTTCCCTTTTGCAATATACTAGCTAAATTATTTATCCTGAGGCCTTAAAGAACGAGTGGCTTCCAAAGTCATTTCAGAGTTTGAAGAAAAATCTTTTCCAAAAATTAAGCCAGTGTTTCCTCCAGCCATGACTTCCACCATCTGGCCATAGATTCTTTTCCTTCCTGCTACCTCTCATGTGGGCTGGCCCCTCACTATGGCTAATGATGCCCAGATGTCCTGGATCCACAGGGTCCCCACCTTCAGCTGCCTGTCAATGCATCATCTCCTCTAACTCCTGCCAGGAAATAAAAATTAGAAACCACATTCCTCTCTTCTGGACCAATAGCAAAGAGCTCCCTGGTCAGGGTAGGGTAAGTTGACATCTCAAAGCTTTCAGGGTAGGTTATATTTCCATTAAGAACAACAGAATATCTTTATTTTTCCAGCAGTACCCATGAAGGCACAGACCCCAGCAGTCTGTGTGCAAACCTGTGAAACTGTTGCTTGGCTCCTTATCAGTTAGGGAGTCTAGCCTTGATGGCTTTCCTTGCTATGCAGAGCATAAGAACTTGAGACTAATGGCTCCTTGTTAATTCCAAGTGGTACCTTTGTTATTGTAAAATGCACAGGTATTCTGACGCATCAATCTAGGCTGGAGGACTAAAGGTGAAGGAAGTGGGACTTATAATTTGAAAGGAACTTTTCAAATAAGCAGAGTACCACCCATCTGTCATGCCTTAACTTCACTTTCAATCTTTTTCACTAAATATTCTTGATGCTAAATTGTTCTGCGTAATCCCAATCTACCAAGATTGCTCCTCTGTGATCTCAAAGGTTCCACCTTTCCAAAGTCTAAGACTTTCACTTTGAAACTTCACTTTGAAAATGAGAATGCTGTCTATGGGGAGGAAATTGTTGGTGAGTGACCAGAAAGGGGGTTTGGAAATGTTAAATATTCTCATTTCTGTCCTTAGTTCATTGTTATTAACTACAAGGCTGGTCTAGTGTGAGGCGCAGAGACAGTTTAGTGCAGTGGTTGGAGCCCAGACCCTGGAACCAGACAGCAGGAGTTGGACTCTTGCTCTACTACTTACTATCTCAGCTGGCCAGCCGCTTGACTTCCTTGTGCTTCAGCTTTCTCACCTATAATGGGTCTAATAGCACAAGACTCATAAACTTCTTTTGAGGACCATATGATTGAATATTTTCTAAAACAGAAGAGAGCTTGAGCACTTACACCAAGCACTATATAAATCCTCATAAAATTAAAAAAAATTAACCTCCTCTCACTTTACTTTTTACATCTAGAATATGGGGTTGAATGTAGTCACCCGTAAAAGAGTATTGTTCAGAGATTTAATAAGAAAACCATTATGTAAGAACAAAATATTTTAACTCTGGGCAAAGTCCATCAGCTCAGATTAATGGATTAAGTGTGCAGAATCTATCATCGTCAAGGACAAAATGATGCTACTTTGTGCCAAACTATCACAACATGCCAAGACCAAGAGGACTGGAGCCACATGAAAGAAGAGCTGCAAACTTGAAGTGTCTAATGGATGTCGTTACTTCATTTTCGCAAGGGGAATATTGGAGATGTTACCCAAAATGTTTCATCCATGAAAGCTACGTTTCCAGCCAAAGTCTCAGAAAATGACTTCCTAACTATGCATGAATAACTCCCTGTGTGTTGCAAGGAGCATTAATTGTTTATAAAAGCACTCCATTTACATTCCAGTTGGGCTACTAGTTTTGAAAACTGGATGGACTTACCAATTCTTAGCTAACCCTTAATTCTGGCCCAAAGTTGACATTGATATTCATCCTCTAAGTTCTTCAGTAGCACAAGAACTCTTTTTCCCGAGATCAATGATATAGCTGCCACACTGCAGTTCTAGAAGGTTGACTTGTCAAATGAATGTGTAGCTGCATAGTGTTAGGTTGTGAAGTATTAATAGGTCTATCTTCAATAAAAAGAAATGGAAAAATATGCATTTGTAATGATCTAGAAACTGGCTGGAGAGTCTGGCTCCATCCATGTATTTTCTTTTTCTTTTTTTTTTCCATCTATGTATTTTCAAGCTCTTCAGTATCTCTGAGAAACCATCAAAAAGTATTTTTCCTTTGATATATGAACTGTAGTGTATCTTTGAATTGGCTCACATTTTTGCCATGCTTTTCAAATTCCTCAAATTACCATCTCCAGAAATGGCACTAGAGACTAGGAGACCTTGCTGTTAAACCTGTCTGACTGCATTAACAGCAGAAATGACACAATAAAAGAGATGACGTTCACAAACTTCTTGGATCTTTCCGAGGAGTAGCAAATGACAGCTTCTCTACTCACAGTTCATCTGCTGTATTTATTAATAGAAAAGAAACATATTTTAGACACAAGATGAACAGGATTACTAGTCCTTCTACTTTTCAAATACATTTCAACGTTAATACATTTAAAATGTTAAAACTGTACTTGGCATGTCAGTGTTCTATGTTCACACATTTCTACATTTAAAGGTTCTGCGATTTTCTGCTTTTCATTTCAGAAACAGTCATTTAAAGTCTAAAGTGGAGTAGGGATGGGCTTTGAAATGAAGATTGGGAAGATTTTTGCTGATGGTATTGAAGGGCATGAGAATTTTAAGAAGGAACTAGGCATAAAAGGAAGATAAAATCCTTCTGGTGCCTTGGCTGTGGCTAGAGGTTCAAGAGCACTAGTCTAAAGGTCTTCTGATGTCCCATTTCGATGAAATCCCACCACCACCACGACCACCCCTCCACCTCTGCCATTTAAATCTTGCCAGAGGTATCCACTCTAAATTTCGTCCAGAAATCTACATCCCAACACATTTATTAAATTCCAAAAACATACAGATCCTAATCCACTATTATCACCTAAATTTAGAATACAAGAGATTTATAGGGAAAAAATGGGAAAAATTGCTGCATGGTAATAAGTTGTTCTGTTTGAAGGGAAAACAAAAACATTTTATAGATCAAAAAACCATCTTTTTGTATCATAATTTTTTGAAGCACAAGATATGTCCTGGGACCATAGGAAAACAGCCGACTCACCAGGCATGCAGCCTTGGGCAAGCTATGCACACTGCGTCTAAGTGTCTTTCCCTACAGAATGGGGACAGCAGTAACCCTACTTCCCTGGGTGGCTGTGAGGGTTAAATGAGGTAGTGAGTACTGAACTCTTGGAACAATTCCTGGTCCATAGTAAAGGCTATGGCATCATGATTCCTGAAGTGAAGAAGCAATGCTGTCACCCTTCACCAGCCACAGGAGCTGCTCCAAGTTCCACGGAGGTGCTAGCCCTATATGTGCTTTCTGCTATCACACCCTAGCCTCTAACCTGTCTTCTTGAATGCTGTAGAGAGGAGAATAATACACACAGGGAACCTCTCCAAAGGGCAGGCTCCTGGATCCCGTCTCTGAGACTGTGACTCCATAGGTCATAGAGATGCCAGAAATGTGCCTTTGAATGAGTTCCCCAGGTGCTCTAATATATGGCTGCCTGGGGAGAAAAACTGCTGCAGAGCATCACAATATGTGCTGCCGAAGTGAGCACTGCTGCAGAGCATTAGAAGTGGTTGTGTTTGGTGCAGGAATTTCTGGGTTTCACTCAAGTGTAGCAGCAAATGTACAATTTCTTCAGTTTTTCTCAAAAATCATTATGGATTCTTAATGTTCCAACAAAGATCAAATAACAGGGCTGTATTTAACAAACTAAGTTCTTGATTCTATCTTCATGTGAATAGAAGATATAACACTATTGTTGGAAAATATTTTTCAGAAATGGGTGCTCCAGCTTCAGAGATAGTTTTCATTGCCTATTTTTACTGAAATATGAATATAATGCCACTAAAAATGCCTTTTTTGGGGGAGAGATAAAACATTTCACTTTACTTGCATTGCTTTTCCCCAGTTATTACAATTTTTAATATACTATGACATATAATTCAGGGATAGTCATTACAAATACAAACTAGAGAAAAAAGAAACCCAAGATTTTTGCTGTAATATATTACAGAATACTTCAGAATAATCAAATCATCCTCTTTCTTCTAATTGGAACAGTGATGGTAACAATATACTGTTATAAGATCTGTGTTTTCTGTTTTGAAAATAAACATGTTGGCCCAACTGTATATTGCTGTGGTGGTGGGACCTTTTATTTTTGTAACCCTTGTATTTTTTTATCTTTCCTTTGGGAAAATAGGGTGACAGATAGTAATCCACATGGGATGATTAAAAACTAATTATTCAACGTAACATAGATTTTTTTCTTTCTAGGGTAGGATAATATGCTTTTAAAAACTAAAGTAAACTTAGTTTCTGCTGCTCTTAGTAGAATGTTTTATTCACGGCTGCCTCAAAAAGAACAGAGCATTGTTTTATTATACATCAACATAGTGATGAGGTTTTACAAACAGTTTTTGGTCGTTTTTAATGTTATTTTTATAACAGCCCTGAGACATAACTAGAGCTATATGATCTCTAAAGAGGAACAAGGTTAAGGGTACAGAGGGCGCCTGGGTGACTGAGTTGGTTAAGCATCTGCTTTCAGCCCAGATCCTGATCCCAGGGTCCTGGGATCGAGTTCTGTATTAGGCTCCCTGCTCTGTGGGAAGCCTGCTTCTCTCTCTCCTTCTGCCTGCCACTCCCCTTGCTTGTGCTCTCTGTCCAATAAATAAATAAAATCTTAAAAGAAAAAAGGATATAAGGTACAGAACCACTATGCAAAAAGCGGGCTACCACCAAGGCCAAAATCACTGAAATTGAATGCAGTGGAAATGATGTTGAATGTAGCTGTGAAGTAGGATTGAGAGAGTCCTGTCCAGGCCTGTGGGTGGC
The DNA here is from genome assembly GCF_048164855.1 of Canis lupus baileyi. Taxonomy (NCBI): domain Eukaryota; kingdom Metazoa; phylum Chordata; class Mammalia; order Carnivora; family Canidae; genus Canis; species Canis lupus. Next base: position 481,340 of record NW_027326414.1, on the reverse strand, counting down.
TTTGCTCTTGAACAAAGGCAAAATGTCAGAGCATCTTCTTGGACCAAAGGACCAAGAACCAAAGTGCAAATGGTGGTCACCTCAAAGCCACCTAATGGTTGATGGGCAGGCTGAGAACAGAGAATGGCCCAGGTGTCTGTGGAAGGGTGAGCTGAGAATGTTCCTTTCCAGAGCATGTAGACCCATCCTGTGCTGAGACCCAACTGCCAATGGCCTACCAAAATTATATATAGTGAATAAAAAGGGTCACTAAAATAATAAAGTTCCATACCACAGCCTTAAGAAATGTAATATTCAGGAAAGGTACTTCTGTGAGCTTCACAAGATATTAAAAATATAGAACTTAATCATGGAAACAAAGAAATGATAAAGAGAAAGCAAGCACCCATATACATCAAAAAACAAAACAAAACACAACACCAGATCTCAATGACCACCAGGGAAGAAGGAGAACAAATATAATATACAGAAAAATTCTTGCAAAGCCATTTCATGAAAATTTAAGTACAAAAGAATGGCACATTTTCATGATTTAAATATATTTAAATGCAAACAGCTGCCATACATATTGTCTTATAAATGTTATGTGCTGTGGTTTGTAAATAAGGCACCTTAAAAATAAAAAGAAAATATTTATTTTATCATTAAATATTATTTAGAGAAAAGAACAATGAAACTAAAACTTTCTCAAGGCTAAAAGTAGTCCTCTGCCATTCCTTATATTTTCTACCTTTTACCATAATTTTGAGACTTTAGAAAGAAATGTAGCATTTTAACAATCAATAACATAAATCAATTTTAAACAAAAGAGAGAAAGGGAGGGAAAGGCAGGGGGCTGTGCAAAAAGAAAAAGAAAGCAAAAGTTACATTTCCAGAACAAACTAGATCCACTTACCCACATTTTTGTTTCTGGTGATGGAATACTCTATATACATTCTCAAAATGATTTAAAAATTAAAATTTCCAATTCTAAATTCTCTTCAGACATCCAGAATTAGATGGTGAATGAGCAACGAGAAACAGTCATTATTGCCTTGAATCAAAATGATATAAAAGAGTCTGGCTTTCCGGTGGTCATCAAGACAGTGTGGTACTGGCACAAAAACAGACACATAGATCAATGGAACAGAATAGAGAATCCAGAAGTGGACCCTCAACTTTATGGTCAACTAATATTCGATAAAGGAGGAAAGACTATCCACTGGAAGAAAGACAGTCTCTTCAATAAATGGTGCCAGGAAAATTGGACATCCACATGCAGAAGAATGAAACTAGACCACTCTCTTGCACCAGACACAAAGATAAACTCAAAATGGGTGAAAGATCTAAATGTGAGACAAGATTCCATAAAAATCCTAGAGGAGAACACAGGCAACACCCCTTTTGAAGTCGGCCACAGTAACTTCTTGCAAGATACACCCACAAAGGCAAAAGAAACAAAAGCAAAAATGAACTATTGGGACTTTATCAAGATAGGAAGCTTCTGCACAGCAAAGGATACAGTCAACAAAACTCAAAGACAACCTACAGAATGGGAGAAGATATTTGCAAATGACGTATCAGATAAAGGGCTAGTTTCCAAGATCTATAAAGAACTTATTAAACTCAACACCAAAGAAACAAACAATCCAATCATGAAATGGGCAAAAGACATGAACAGAAATCTCACAGAGGAAGACACAGACATGGCCAACACGCACATGAGAAAATGCTCTGCATCACTTGCCATCAGGGAAATACAAATCAAAACCGCAATGAGATACCACCTCACACCAGTGAGAATGGGGAAAATTAACAAGGCAGGAAACCACAAAGGTTCGAGAGGATGTGGAGAAAGGGGAACCCTCTTACACTGTTGGTGGGAATGTGAATTGGTGCAGCCACTCTGGAAAACTGTGTGGAGGTTCCTCAAAGGGTTAAAAATAGACCTGCCCTACGACCCAGCAATTGCACTGTTGGGGATTTACCCCAAAGATACAGATGCAATGAAATGCCAGGACACCTGCACCCCGATGTTTCTAGCAGCAATGTCCACAATAGCCAAACTGTGGAAGGAGCCTCGGTGTCCATCGAAAGATGAATGGATAAAGAAGATGTGGTTTATGTATACAATGGAATATTAGCCATTAGAAATGACAAATACCCACCATTTGCTTCAACGTGGATGGAACTGGAGGGTATTATGCTGAGTGAAGTAAGTCAATCAGAGAAGGACAAACATTATATGTTCTCATTCATTTGGGGAATATAAATAATAGTGAAAGGGAATATAAGGGAAGGGAGAAGAAGTGTGTGGGAGATGTCAGAAAGGGAGACAGAACATAAAGACTCCTAACTCTGGGAAATGAACTAGGGGTGGTGGAAGCGGAGGAGGGCGGGGGGTGGGGGTGAATGGGTGACGGGCAATGAGGGGGGCACTTGACGGGATGAGCACTGGGTGTTATTTTGTATGTTGGCAAATTGAACACCAATAAAAAATAAATTTATTATTAAAAAAAGAGTCTGGCTTTCATACATAAGAGTAAACAAACTACATATTTTTGTCATGAAAGTACAAAATAATTGTGTTTTTGGGTGGCTGGGGTGGAGAAGGCTAATGACAGCCAGGAAAACCATACATTCCTTCTAGTATCCCCAAGCTCTTGTAGGTAAGTTAGGTAAGTGGCCTTCTCCCCTTTTTAATAGGATGTGGTAGTTCTAGTCACTTTTCCACACTCAGGCGTTGGAAGCAAGAAGAGGGATTGGTATTCAAGGGAAGACTAGTTTTTTATCAAAAACAAAGAGATGGGTAGGCCTCTGCTCCTAGAAGAGTGCCATAGCACCATTGTTCATGACATTTCCTATTGTTTTGGATGTCTATCTCCTTAGACGCACACCCAGGTAATGCCCAGCATGAATGCACCACTCTTTGTTTTGCATACAGTTTGCACATAGGTGCACAGCCAAGGGAGCTGAAGGCATCTACTGAGCATAGGAGGAGTAACAATCCTTCTCAGGCCACCCAGAAAGGGAGCTGAACACAAGACATTACAAAACACATATGAAGAAGTGAGCCACTGTTTCAGGCCTCAGGGCAGCAGTTAATTACACAGACCTCAGCATAAGATGAGAACAGGAGGTGAGAAGGTGGAGTTGGCAAGTAAGTCTTTTTAGAAAAAGTATTTCTTTTATTTTCCAAACTTGAAGTATCTGGATACATTATCTAGTTGATTTTCAGCCTGCTTTAGGAGGCTTATAAAAACCATTCTATAAAATAATTGTTTATTAGACAACATAACATATTGATTCTTACTCAGACAAGAAGGTGGCCAATAATACTCTCAAAGTGAAATTAGTAAGGAATCTGTATTTGAGTTGACTTATAAGAGTCTGTAGGAGAAGAATAAAGAAACGAAAGATGAGCAGTAATGAAGAGCCCTTGGTAAAAATACATTTAATTATTCATACAACTAATGATTGTAAAAATAAAAATTGGCAGGGCTAGGAAAAGCAGAAAGTGGGCCTAGAAATAGAAAAGAGATTATCTTATACCGAAGAAAAGAGGAAGTAATAGGAGTTGCGTGGGGCAAGTGTTGGAAGCACCTATCAAAAGGTTGCTTTAGAAATGTGAGTCAGAGTTCATGACTAATTGAAGAATTTTTCAAATGGAATTTCAAGCTAATTTTAGAAATATTTGAGGCACAGAGAGAATAACCAATTAGTTGCTCAATTCGCCCAGCTGCTTTTAATGGGATTTGTGCCTTTGTTTTGGTTTATCATGAATTGAGCACACCTGTTCTCTGCTAATAGTACAAACTGTGAAGGATAGACTCACTTAACCACACTTGATTCCCTCAAAAGTAAAGTACACTGGAAAAAGGATAGATTTAGAAGCAGAGAGCTTGGGGTCTGAATCCCAGTTCTGTTGTATATTAGCATGTGGTCTGAGACAAGTTACCTAATCTCTCTAAGCCTCATTTTTTTCATCTGTAAAATAGATACAAAAAAATACTGAACAATGAGGACTATTGTAGAAATTATAAATAAGCACTGTAAGACATAAGGCACCCAGTAATACTTAATACATAGCAGTTATAATTATTCCACAATTGGAAATACTCTGCAGTGGCAGCAACCTTTTGTGAATGTTGAAGATTTATCTTGAAGTGGAGCAGATAAGTAACAGAACAATTTGAAATAGCTTTTGTATTTGAATTATCTAAGCTAGGTCAAGGGCAGCCATGTTACGTCTACGATGCTCAAGTGTAGAGAATTCTCACAGGAGCAAGGTTGCATATTATGAAGGCTTCGGTTTTGCAATGTCTTGGAGACTATCACTTCAGTTGCTTGGTAGCCATAATACTCAACACTTGAGGATGGAATCTTTGGTGAGAGTGAGAATGAGCATACCAAGACAAATTACAGGATTATGTCAGCAACTGGTCTTTTGCTGCTCATTTTGGGGTTGACGCATGTAAGCTATTGGACCAGTGGCTTATATATGTTACCCATGTAATCATATAGGCATGTTGGAGTATTTACTCTTAAATGCTTAGAGAAAGTATTACATGTGAAGACCCTTATTCAAGGTAGACTACAGCACCTAAATTTGAGAAAACAGCTTTGGAAATTCCTAATTCTTATAAGCTACTTCCCTAATATTTATTATTAAGGATTTCCTATGAAGATATAACTAACTAGTATATCTGTCCTTTTCACAAGGAATAAACTAATGACTTACATCATATTTAAAAGGCCTTAACTGTATCACTGCTTCATCTTAACTATACTTGAATCCTTAAATTCTTGATTGACTGGAGCAAGAATATATAGATTATTTCAAATACTCTTGATATTTTACAAAGAGACTGATGATTATTAAAAAGTTCTTCCCACTAATGACCAAATGAACAAAATACTTATTTTTCTTGAAATTTTTTTGCCATCTCTGAATGGTTGACACTTTGATAGAGAATGTACAACTACACTACAGTGAATCTGAAGTTATCCAAGTGAAAACCAAATTATCTTTTTGTACCAAATGTAAAATTATACTTTGTACATATTATTTTATCACCCTAAATCCCCCCTGCCTTTTGGGGGCATAAGTAAGGGCCAGGTTAAGTGAACACAATTCAGGTGATGATAATGTTAACTGAGCATCTTGCAAGTTGTAAGTGTGCAATTTATTTCATTTCCCTTTTGTGTGCACATATCATTTCCTTCATTTATAATATAGAAATTGAGACTCAGAAAAAATGACTGTCAAGTCCAAGGCCAAGTTGTTAGTAAACACTAGGACTAGTACTAGAAGCCACATCTTTTAAGCACAACAGAATTTGCTCTTCTCCAAGTTGTCTTTATTTACTTTTTCATGAGTCCATGGTTCATACAGCAAACATTTACTGAATGCATCTTATATGCCAGGCACTGTGGTAGGCCCTAGAAATACGAATCACCAATGAATCTCATCCCTAAGCAACTCACACTTTGATAAATGAATGACAACAGCTCCTTTTGCCAAGTGCTCTGGGAGCAAGGAGGAGGAGAGAGCAAAGGCAGGGGTAGGAGCTGGTGGTCCTGAAAGGAAAAGATATCCCTGAGCAGCAGATAGAGGCCTTGGGCAGCTGCAGCTGCAAGCAGTCTCCTCTATTCACACTAGCATGCCCAGCCAGTGTTATCATTATCTGAGTACCAAGTCCCAGAAAAGATGGGAAAAGGACAGGCCCGGGGAAAGATGAGCAGGAATTACTCAGGTGAAGAAGATGGGGGAAAAGCATTCCAAGGGAAGGGAATGGCTGCTGTATGAAAGCACGATGTCATGACATTATATGGCTCCTTTGGGAGACTCTATTTGGTGTAGCTGAAACGAATGAGGTGGGCGGCAGGGCAGTAGGGAAGTGAACCAAGAGAGATTAGCAGAGGCCAGGCACTGTGAGGTTTATGGTTTTGGGTGCATCCTGCAAGGTACAGGAAGTGAGTGAAGGGTATTTACCACTGGTATGATCAGATGTGGATCATAGAAAGCTCCCTCTTGCCGTAGTGGAAAACCAGATTGGAGGAGCCAGGTGGGATCATGGCAGGAACCTAAGGCAGAAGTGAAGAGTCCTGGGATTAAGGACGGAACAGTGAGGATGACAAGCCAAGATTTGAGAGATAGGGGGGCAGACTTGTTGAATGTCTAGATAGGTGTAGAGATGGGAGTCAGGAGTTTGAGATGTCCCTTAAATTTCTGACTGGGATGAATGGATGGACAGTGATGATATCCTCTGAATTTAGGAAGAAAGGGAGAAAAGGAAATGTCCCTTTAGAGGAGGAGGGACATAATGAGTGATTCTGACATGCTGAGTGTATGAGGTGCTTTGAGGACTTACAAGTGTGGATGCTGGGTTGATGCCATCCTTAACATAGAACACTGTGTTTCTGGATGACTTACAGAAATTTTTTGATATTTTCTACTCAAAGCATTTATTTTAACATGGAAATTCATCAGCATATAGGAAAAGCAGCTATACAAATAAATAAGGATGAGTCTTATATGAATCTAACTACAGAATAATATTTTAGCACATAGATCTAAACATTTTCCCATTTGTTAATATTTTTCAACACGTGATTTAAAAAGTCTAAGATACCAAAGTCTTAAAAGATAAATTATTTAAAAATCTTTATTAGTCACACACCCTTAAAACATTTGCATTTGCTCTGAGAGGGAAATATACACCCAAAGGGTGAAGGAGAAAAAAATAGTTTCCTTAAGTGAAGGAATGGGAAGAACAGAAGATCTATCTGGCCACTTGCCAGAGAATATTGAAAAGCTGGACATTTCAAGACAAATCTCCACTAATCCATCTTTTACCAAAGTTCTCACTTAAAGTCCACTTTTTGACATGAAATATTTAATAGGAACTTATTTTAGCCACAAAGTGCCCTTAAAAAAATGTAATACTGGGCTCCTTACTCGGCTAAAAGAAGAAGGTATGAGAAGAAACTTGCATTTAAAAAAAGGAAAAAAGGGACTTGAGGAAAGCCTTGACCAGTTAATGAGAGTTTCTATTGAAAACTGAAAGTTAATGACAACACAAAGTTTCTTTGCTATTTAGGACAGATGTTTCTTAAAGAATGGATAAATCAATAAAGTTCATTTTCTATTGGCATCTGGAACCACAATTTTAATCTGTTGAAATGGCACAAAGACAAAGAACAAAATACAAATAAACACAAAAAGGTTTTCTGTAGAAAGGAGCACCTTTTAATTGGCTTTCACCCTCAGTTTATATTCAGCTCCCTAATGGGGAATAAACTCCCTCAGGAAGGTGACTTTTTGTTGGGTGCGTGCATGATGTTCATTTGTCTTGCATCTAAAAATTAGAACATAACAAGCTTCTAATCATCACCTGTTAATTCAAAACAAAAAGAATTCTTTTTTTTTTCCATTGAAAGCAGATTGTAGTAAAAAAAAAAAAAGGGCAGCATTCTCCAAGGTCATATGCTGTTGGCAAAGCTCAAAAAAACCTTGTAGTCCAACTTGCTTATGTTCAGCTGTGTTTACTTAGACTTAACATGACAAAGTCTGCCTCTGATTATGCTGTGCAGTCATCTGCCCACAGATAAATAGGTATTACACAAACTTTTGGAGAGAATGACATTTGGCCTCCATAATTTTGGAATAATTTACTATGTACCTTCAACTTAAAACACCAAAATGATCCACAATATGTTTTTGGGAATGAAACATAAATATTTCATTTTACAAAGGGAGCAGTCTCCATGACCTTTATGGATTTTAGGTGATTTACTAACAAAGTATGGTACTGGTTTGGAAGGTGTGGGGTAGCTCTGCAACAGGCAGTTTGAGGCAACATTTATTTCAGTCTTTTCAATAACCATCAAGATTTCAAGGAATTTCTGTAAACAAACTGTCACTTAAAGAAAATAACTTTCCATCATTTTTTGCAACAAGTCTCCAGAACAGAACATGCATATAAAAATAAGAGTTAACTAAATTATTTCCAGAGACTGCATCTTGGAGTAATGTTTACACTATTGGTAGAAAGCAAAAGCTCAATGTTTTACCACCATATCTTACAGTAAATGCAAAATTTTGCTTTTGGAGTAATGTAAACCATTTCCACAGCATACAGTCTGTTCCTGATTACCTAAGAATTGATTCTGACCCATCATATTTACTTTGCTTGCTGTTGTATTTACATAATAAAAGATACACAGACATTCCTCTCCAAACTAAGATTGTTTCAAAGGTGGAAGTACTTATTATATTCCCCAGCTATCAATCAATAAACCAATCAATCAACAGATCTTTACTGTATTTTGCTAACAGCTGGTAATACAGTAGTGAACGAGAGGGAGATGGTTCTGTCTTCTGAAAATTATCTAATGAGAAAAATGATAAATGGAACACGTGCTGTCACTTTCTGGGTTACCTAGTTTAATTTACATAATTATGAAGAGTTTTCCTCCACAGAAATGAATATATTTTCAACCCTGAGTCTTGTTTTATTATTGAATTAACTTAGGAATATAGCCCTTCATTTAGAATGTGGTCTGTCAAGGGAGCCATGAATATTCAGCTGTGCCAGCTCCCTTTACCAGTTCAGGACACATCTGTAAAAAGGTTAGTTTTGACTGATTCATTTAATACTTTCTAGTTTGACCTTTATTCTAATTTACTGAATTTGCTTTGATACACACTCTGTAAAGTGAAATAAGGTAAAGGATGGCACTGCTACTCTTCTAGCAACTGCCACTTACATTTAATAAGCAAAGATTTCCAAAAGCCTTTCCCTCTAAAGAACTGAATAGATCTATGTACCTTATGCCACATTCCCCCACTGTTTTCTTACTGACTTTGGGATTCACAAACAATGATTTTAGGAATACACACACACACACACACACACACATTCATATATGCATATGTTTTCAAATGTGTATGCCTTTAAGGTTAGGAAACAAATCCATAACATGTGCTGGAGACTAGTGTCCTGCTCACACCAGTCTCTACAAGAGCATATATGTAGGCCTCATCAGCTTTATTTTTTTTAAGATTTTACTTAATTATTCAAGAAAGACACAGAGAGAGAGAGAGGCAAAGACATAGGCAGAGGGAGAAGCAGGCTCCATGCAGGCAGCCCGCTGCAGGACTTGATCTCAGGACTCCAGGATCACAACCTGAGCCGAAAGCAGATGTTCAACTGCTGAGCCACCCAGGCGTTCCAGGCCTCATCAGCTTTCAATGCAAAACTGCATCCACAATCATTCTAGAAAGGGCAGATTCCCCAGATTCGACGTGTAGTCAGAGAACTGAATCCAGGAAAATGAGGGAGTATGAAATTCTCTTCTGAAGCCCAGCCACATGACCAAGCCACTGATGGAACAGCAAGCCCAGTGAGGAAGGCTGCTGCTCTAGAGAGAAAGAAATTACTTTCACAGCTTGATACCTAGGTCCTATGATAGCTGCCTCAAAGAGGAAGGTAAATGATGTTAGAAAACATGGGGGATGTACAAATGACCACAGTTTACTTTCCGAGCATGGGAGCTGTGGGGCCAGTTGATATATTAAAGTAATGAAAACCCTTTAAGTTATGCAGCCACTTGCTGGGGGATTTCTTATTAAGGAAAAGTAAATTTGCAAGTCTTATTAGATTGGACCAAGACATAACGCTGCACAAAAACTAGCACGAATTCCTTTTCATTTTAAAAAAGGAATTTGTAAGTCCTATATGTGCAAATTATCTGACATTCAGTCAGGGCTATCAGGCAGCAATATTATGTCTAAGAAAAGAATGGCAGACATCAGTATCTCCACACATGCAGTTTGCTCTCTAAAACACCGAATTTAACACAGAAGAAAATGTTAGTTAGCAGATCACTTGACGGGAATTAGTTTGCAGAAGATATGTAGTTGAATCAAACTTATATGGCTCTCTCAATGTTAACCAAAGTTGGAAGAAAAAAAAAAAAGGAAAGCTTTCACAACCAAAAATCTTGAAAAATTTCCTATATTTTCTGGTTTCATTTTTCCCAGAACTGAAACACCACAAAATAACATCACCTCAGTGCACTCACTTCTAGCTCAGCCAGGAAGTGCTGAGGTACATAAACATTTTTTATTTCACTTTTTTACAAGAAGGTGACCAACATTTTCTTAGCCTTCCAAAAAGCTTCAGGTTTGGAATACATTTTGGTTAAATGTCAGCAAAGGAATTTGCTCATCGTTCAAAAAGCACTTTTTCTTTCCAACTTTGGAATATATGTAGAAACTGTGTTGTGAATGGAATTACCAAAAAGGCTTGGAGCCACAAAGGGAAATCTAGTTTTACAATTCCGAAAAGAGTTGTGTAGGGAAGCCTTCTGTATGGGAGGAAACAGAATGAACAAAGGACATTCATATAGCACAGCTTGTCAAGTGCTTTCACAACCATTAGCAACAGCTCTGGGAGGTAGGACATTTTCTCTCCCTCATTTAAAGATATGGAAATAAATCAGAGAAGTTAAATGATTTATCTAATGTTTTTCAGTTAATGGTAGAGAAAAAATATCTGAACCCAGATCTTCAAAGTCTAAGGCCATAACTAGAAGGCGCAGATTGAAAACCAAACGCCAGCATTGTGCATACTGGGAAAAAGCTAGAAGTCTTGCCAAGGTGTATCATCATCACTATTATTTAACACTGTATGTAGAGGTACAAGTCAATGCAATAAGCCAGGGAAAGAACTCATGGCAAAAATTTCAGCAGGAGGTAAAACCATCACTGTTTGCATGTAATATAACTGTATTGCTAGAAAACATAAGAAAGTCTACTAAAAGGCCTACAAAAATAATAAGCAAATTTATTGCGGTAGCAGAGTATAACAACATATGCAAATCAATGGCATTCTCATATAAAAAGCAACAACCAGTTAGAAACATGTGATGGAAGAAAGGACTCTACTTACAACAACAAAGCAGCAAAAAGATAAAATGCCTATGAACAAATTTAACAAGAAATATGCAAGACTTATTTAGAACATTTTAGAACCCTCCTAATGGCAGCAAAAGAAGCTATGGACAGACATATCAAGTTTTTGGATAAGATGATTCTACATCCTAAAAATATCGATTTTCTGTAATTAATTTGGAAATATAACACAATTCCAATAAAACTAACAAAATAGTTCTTTTTAGTAGACAGGTTGATCCTAAAATTAATATGGAAAAACAAGCAACAATAGCTAGAAAAACTGAAAAAGGAGAAATGAGAATAAACACAGCCATATATTAAACGTATTCTAAAGGCTCACTAATTAAAACAGTGTGGGACTTTCTAGTAAAAGAGTAAAAAAAAAAAGAAGTCAGTAGAGGAGAATAGAGAGATAAGATAGGCTCAGTTTAAAATGTGGTATTCCTGGGGATCCCTGGGTGGCTCAGCGATTTAGAGCCTGCCTTTGGCCCAGGGTGTGATCCTGGAGTCCCGGGATTGAGTCCCACGTCAGGCAACCTGCATGGAGCCTGCTTTTCTCTCTCTCTCTTTCTCTCTCTCTCGAATAAATAAAGAGAATCTTTAAAAAAAAAATAAAAATAAAATGTGGTATTCCCATCAGGGAAGAAGGAAAAAGACAAATGGATCAATAAGTGGTATTAGGATAACTAAGTAGCTGTATGGGAAAAAAATTGAGTAGCTTTTCACATTGTATGATACCATATGTCAAATTAAGATGCATTCCTAAAAGATTTAAGGTAAAAATTGAGACCCATAGAAATATTGGAAGAAAACTTGTGACACCCCCTTTAAAGCTGTGAAGGGAGGAAGTTCTATCACTTAAAATCTAGAAGCCATACAGAGACAGATTATTAAATATAATTACAGTTTTTTAAAGACTACATGAGGAAAAAATCAAAATGAAAATAAACATATGTAATTAATAGAGACAAAATATTTATTACTCACAAGTATCTCCCTACTCCATAAAGTGTTCTTCAAATTAATAAAACATTATCCACAAGAGAGTCCCATAGCAAAAAGAGTATGAATATATATACACACAGGGAGAATGAAATTTTGTGACTGTCTTATTTCACTTAAAAAAATGTCTTTAAGGTTCATTCATTTTGTAGTGTGTGTCAGAATTTCCTTCCTTCTTAAGGCTGAATACTCTTCCATTTTATGTATATGCCACATTTTCTTTATGCATTCATCTGTCAGCAGACACTTGAGCTGTTTTCACCTTTTGGCTATTATGAACAACACTTCTATGAATGTGGGTGTTACAAACATCTGCTTGAGTCCCTGTTTTCAGTTCTTTTGCATATATATATCCAGGAGTAAAATTGCTGGATCATATGGTAATTCTATTTCTGCTTTTCTGAGGAACTAGCATACTGTTTTCTATAGAGGCTGCACTTATTTTATATTCCTACCAGCAGTGCACAAGGGTTCCAATTTTTCCACATCCTTCCCAACACTTGATTTCTGTTTTGTCTTATTTATTTATTTATTTATTTATTTATTTATTTATTTATTTATCTTTTTTTTTTTAAATAGTAGCCATCCAATGGGTGTGAAGCAGTATCTCATTATGGTTTTGACTTGCATTTCTCTAGTGACTAGTAATGTTGAGTGTCTTTTCATGTGTTTATTGGCCATTTGTGTATCTTCTATGGAGAAATGTCTATTTAACTCCTTAGCCCATTTTTTAATTGAGTTGTTTTTTGTGGAGTTGAATAGTCTTTTATATAAAATAAGGGAAATAATACTTTATATTCATATTTGCTTATAAATATTAAGGATTCTCTGTAAGGGTATATTAAAAGTTAAATATTTAAATAATGTACTTAGATGACATTCCTCTGTTACATATTTATAGTATCCTGTATTTCTTTGTAGTATTTGGCATACTGCTTCATTCAATGCTTATCTCCCACAATATGCTGTCTGTCATGCTCATTGTTTTAGCTTTAATACATAGCAGAAAAGATCTCAAGGATTATTTGCTAACAGACTCACTAACTGATGAAGAGAGTAATTTATCACGTTAGAACATATTATGCTATTAGGATGCTAGACTGTTAGATTACAAAATAGTAGTCTTGTTGGAAAGCAGAAAGAAGGACCCAAGGGAGTTAAGCAGCAGGCTCGGGGCTGCATTATGATTTTTGTATGCTCTAGGGCCTTCTGTCTTTGCATACTCTTTCCTATATAAAAAAAGGTTAAAATTGTATTTTATGATTACATCAATAGGTAGATGTATATAATTCACATTTGTTATGTATTCATTACTATTATGTTCATTTTTCTTTTGATTTTAAAAGAAGTAAGATAGAAGTATTTCCATGGGTCCTAGCCATTGTGCTACTGTTTGGAAGTTAGCCCTTGGAGAGGTAACCAAGGAATAAGTAGTAGATGTGAGGTATTTCTTAAAGAAAGCAGGCCTATGATGCTGTGATGCTATGACCAAAGACTTAATCCTGGGGGACTGAGAGGCAATATGAACACATGTGAACCAAGTGTGCATGAAAAGAAGTAAAAGGAACATACAAATTCAACCATTTTGAGGCTTATCTTCTCTGCTTCTGCACCACTGTTCTCTGCCCTCTCTAACAACTTGCTACAGTAGTTGGCATCCATTGGCATTAAACAGGGGTTACTTCTGTGAAACTAAGTTTTGAATTTCAAGGACAATGAAAAATAAAACAACTTTCTTCTCACCCTACTCTAAAATGTTCTTCTAGTTAATTCACTTGAAATTTCAAGAGAAATTTATCTTTAAAAGAAACTAACTCTGCTTTTCTAAATGGAAACTTACAATCTATAAAAAATTGTCTTCTTTTGTTTGTTTGTTTTTTTTTTTTTTGGTGAGCATAGTGAGATGAACATAGTGACTCCTGTTGTACATATACACACACACATTATGTTTTAGAGAGAGTGTGTACACAAGAGGGGGATGGGGCGGGGGAAGGGCAGGAGAGAGAGAGACTCCCAAGCAGACTCCACACCCAGAGTGGAGTCTTACAGGAGGCTTGACCTCATGACCCTGAGATCATGACCTGAGCTGAAATCAAGAGTCGGATGCTTAACAGACTGAGCCACCCAGGTGCCCCCAAAATGAATTATTGTAATAAAATATTTTCTTATCTCAATATGGTCCAAAATATTACCATTTTAACATCTAATCAATATAAAAATTGATGATATATTTTCTGTGTTGTTTTCCTCCACATATTTAAACATATCTCAGTTTAGACTAGTCATATTTTAAGTGTTCAGTGGCCTCATGAGACTAGAGGCTAATATATTGGACTGCACAGTTCTAAGTGACTCTAGATAAAATGCACACATGAACCACTCTATGACCCATCTCTTAATTCTCATAGTGAGATAATGAATCCTGAGGAATCTCTGAAATACTGAAAATGTCCATAGTTTCCCACAGCATTCCTGTGAAAGCAGAGATTTCTAGAGTTATCCTACAATGAAAAAGTTGAAGATAAGACAGGGCTTGACTGTAGCATGTATTTTGCTTTCCATTCTTGATCCCTGGTTAAAGAAACCTCTTATTCACTACTAATTGGTCATGATGACCATTTCCTTTTACCACATCATCTTCAGTTTCTGTATTAGCACAAGGAGAAAAGATTCCTTGCTGTTGCTGACTTCATGCACACTCTTTCCCCCTTAAGAGTACTTTTTAATCTTTTTTTATGGGATAGTGGGAGAAGACTGAACGAGGCTTATAACAGGCTTATACATAAGCCCCACAGTACTCAATAAATAAAGAATACCAGTTTAAAGACTCACCCCACACTACTCAACATGGAATCCACAAATTCCTTCAAGAGTCTCTTCAGGCCTAATTTGTCAGTAATTCCTGGTATTTAAAAATTCTCTGGTCCTTTAGCATACAGACCCTGATCTGGAAATAAGAGTCATTCCCTTATCCTATTATGATTTTCTTGTCTTCTTAGCTCTCTCCTTTCTCAGTCCAATGAACTTTTCAAATGTTCTTTTCCCACATCACTATGAAATATTTTTTGGATGTTTCTCTTCTAGTTTTTCTTTCCTATTACACATTTATTCGGTCTTTCAATTTCTGACATCATTATTTCTTATAATCACCACTATACTTTCTATTTTTCTAGATGATTCTCTCTCAAAATCAGATTCTCTAGCTCTTTATCAAGATAGAGCTATCCGACCTATAGTCAAGTATTAAAACAGCCCTTCCATCCCAGGAAAGAAATTTATATATAATTTACCTCAAGTACCCAAGTTTAAATGACCAGTGGTTAAGATAGAGGTGAATGAAATGATTTTTGATTCTGGCTGAGTCTTTCAATGGTGGCAGAAAGCACTTGAAGAGAAGTGTCTAATTGTGATGAGCTGGCTAAAGAAGGTAAAATGTGTCTAATGTTGCTCCTTTGTTTTTTTTTAAGATTTTATTTATTTATTCATGAGAGACACACACAGAGAGAGATAGAGGTAGAGACACAGGCAGAGGAGAAGCAGGCCCCATGTAGGGAGCCTGATGCGGGACTCCATCCTGGAACTCCAGGACCATGCCCTGGGCCAAAGGCAGGAGCTAAATCGCTGAGCCACCCAGAGATCCCAATGTTGCTCCTTTGATTTAACATCCTCCCAGCTTTTCTCTCGTTAATAAATCAGAGAGTAAGCCAAGGATTGGGGATCACAGAAGGTACTCCAGTGCTAGAAGAAAGCATGGTCAGGGCCTAACTTCCACTTTGAAGATGTCTACCTCTTCAACACAACCTCAGAACTCTAGGGGTTATAATGACATTTCTGGCTTATCCCTAACTCCATACCTCTGCCAGTTTCTCAACATATGTGTTTACTGGTGATATTTCTAAGTCATATCATGGGACTAGATGGGAAGCTTCTCTCAGAAATATGATAAACTATAGCCCAATAATATCACTGCTTTGAAATAAGATAAAAATCTTTTTGTCCTGCACAATCACATGTAAGAACAAAACTATTCATGCTAGAATACCCTAAAAATGGAAATAGAATGAAAGCAGCAGTGCTTTGAAATCACAGACCATCACCAAGGAGAGGACCATCATGGGGAAAAAAGAATGTGTCTCTTAGAATAACATAGTTTCAAATTTAAAACAAATGGAAGAAATGATCTAATTATCTAATTGACTCCTTTCCTAAAATCACTATCCACTTTTTAATACCAATTTCTATTCCTCTATCATGTTATTCACTTTTCCTGATAATGCATGTATCATTTTCTTAATAGAGCACGAACATAAAACAAAGTATTTTCTGGTGGATTTCTTTTCTTTTTTCCCAGAAGCTTCAAAGCCACCCTCAGTTTCCAAACTGGCCAGGAAGATGGAATGGACAAGTCCATTAGTATGGGCTTCTGAGCCCAGAGATGACCTCTACACTAACTGTCCTGACCTGGATTCAACTCTGCAGAGGTTATGAGAGCACCCTGCCTAACCATCAACTCTGCTTCAAAGAGGAACCCCAAATAAGTCCTAAACTCATAGTCCCAAGAACACTAGAAACTCCAGAACTATCTCCAAATGGGGTTCCAAACCTAGGTGGAATGATGGTTGGGTTTTAGGGAATCCTTGAAATCTTTAAAATTATAAACACGTATAACTAAAGAAAATAAGTTCCCATTTAACATCACAAATACCTTATAAAGAAAGTGAAAGTAATAAACCATGAGGCCCCTTAGGTTTGTTTAGCATCTTGGGGGGCAGGTTAAGTATGCAAAGGTAGGCCTGGAACAGAGTTTGCAAGCTGATGCTGGAGAAAGCTGGATTCTACTACACTGAGTGAAAAGAACTTGGAGATTTCGAGACAATTAGGAAACTAGCGGGTGAATAGGAGAGGGTGGAAGGCAGAAACTTGAACTAGTGAGATGCTGTGAGGCTGGGGGACCACATCAAGCATAGCAGGAAGAGTCCCATGTGGAATGTCTAAAGGACACTTAAGAACAGGGAAAAATAGTGCTGCACATGAAACTATGTGAACTGCTATAATATAAGGCTCTCCTCCGTTCTCTCCAAATTTTCCATAGTCTACTACATTTCTGCATCTTCTGAGTGGAAGGACATGCTGGCATTTGAGGAATAAAGTACATTTCATATCTGAATCTTTGTGATGCAGAACAGGGACAACATATGTGAGATGGCAGTGCAACCCAAAGGTTGAATGTAGCATGGAAAGTACATAGTGACATATGCTTTGAAGACAGAACCCTCAGGCATAGTCAGAAATCCTCAGAAGGAAGGGCACCTGGGTGGCTCAGTGCTTGAGCGCCTACCTTTGGCTCGGGGCATGATCCCAGGGTCTGGGATTGAGTCCCACATCGGGCTATCCGCAGGGAACCTGCTTTTCCTTCTGCCTATGTCTCTGCCTCTGTGCCTCTCTTGAATAAATAAATAAAATCTAAATAAATAAATAAATAAATAAATAAATAAATAAATTCCTCAGAAGGGCCCGACATTCCACAGCATGAATAAAGTGTCCAAGAGAATCCTATTTAGATTTAAGGAATCAAAGATACTCCTTCTACCATCTGGGTTACACTGAAGTGTCAGGTAAGGAGAATGGATGCACATTCCTCTGGACAAGGATCCAAAGCTTTCTATCCAGTTTTCAAAGCAGCCCATATACAAAAGGAGGAACAGCTCTAAATAAACTAAGAGTCACTGTTTGGGAGACTTCTACTCCATGAATGATTTTTTTTTATTTTGAATATACTTAACTAGAATGGAAAACACCGTAAAATCAAGTGGAAAAAGCCTGAACGAGGAGCTGAGAGACTCAACTTCTCTTTCTGGCTCTGTCATTAAGTAGCTGTGCACCAGTGGGTCACTCCTTCCCACCCTGCAAGAAAGCAGGGATAATTATCCTTATTTTTACGTCATAGAGTTATAATGACGATCAAATAAAATAACAGATGTTCATGTACTTTCTAAAGTACATAGAGCAACACAATGTATTAATAGATCTAATCTGGCATTAGATTTGCTAACCTAATACCAGAATAGTAAGTACAAAAAATGACTTTAGTAAAAATATTTTTACAATTCAATCATGGATATTATACCCTTTTCTTGCCATAATAAACAATGGCATTCTGCTTTAAAGGATATTTTTATCGTTCATCCAACTTTCGGAGTCTCACTGTGTTCTAGCCTCACTTTACAACTTCTATTTTGTGACTTTTCCTACCTACTGCCTTGTTCCTCTACAGGCAAGCACATCATACTTATGCAAAGGGAAAAGAGGCTTTGCTTGCTGCTTCTACACATGGCAATCGACATGACATTTGATCTTAACATAGGGATTAAGTCATTCATGAGTAGAGCCCAAAGAGAAGAACAGCTCCAAAAAAACAACTAGCCTTGCTGGTACTACAACATCCAGAAATTCAGAGTTGCTTCTGGTACATTTACAATTTGTAGTCTGTCTGGCACTGAGAAATCCAACTGCAGTCTCTGTGGTTTAAATAAAATGTATCTACAGCAGCTTGGAGCCATGTTTTAAAATTTTCCATGTTATTTTAGTTCAAGGACAAGCTTTCAAAATTAAAAGAAAACTTTGGCTTTAATTATAGATTAAAAATGAGGGTTTTTTTTTTTTAAAGGAATGCTATTGTGTCCAACTTTTGGAGAGAACATTCAAAATAAAAAAAAAAATTCTTCCCCTAAAGTAACAATCTTCATTAATATAGGAAGATCAAAAACTGAGAGCATACACTCACACATAAAGACAACATTTTTGTGGCTTTAAAACTATGATAGTCACAGTTCATCTACTCAGTATGATATTTTCCAGTAATTTCAGTTACATTTTACAATCAGGATGCAATACTTTAATAGGCATTACTGCTGACACAATGACAGGACTAATAAAAGGCAGTTGATATTGTTGTTTAACCTCAAATGTAAGAAAAACCTAATATCTTAGAATATAAACTTAGGAAACATAGAAGTTGAGTTATATCCTTCATATAACCAAAGGATTCAATGCAGGAATATTTGAAGTCATCAAGTCTCTACACTGTCTTTAAAATTTGATTCAATTTAAATCTAATGTTTGTGGAATGTATCTATTCTGCAATTCAAGGCACAGCTGTATTTTCTGTGGATTTCTATAGAGTGGCTTGAAGTAGAAGCCTGAAGTCAAATTTACCAGCAGAGGCTGTAAGTGAAGCCTTAGACCCCAGACTCTAGACAAGTGCCAGCTCCTCTCCTGCCCTCAGTGCTCTGGGGCCACTCAGGATGCTACAGGAAAGAATCTGACTTCTTTTCTCAACAGATTTGCTGCCCCCTCCAAGGGAAAAGCTCCCCCTAATAAAGGGCCCCATCACCCTTGTTCTATATGATTGCTTTATCTACTTTCTCCACAGCTTGGGCTCCACAGCTCTCAGGAAAATTGCTTTGGGCAGATGTTTGCTTCCCTATGGCCATTGTTATGTCCCTGGATCCCTTCTCCTTTCTACAGAGATGCTCTGTACTTCCTCCTGGAAGTCTATGGCCTGTGTGCCATTGCCTGTCCTACAGAGAAAGCTCTGTCCTAATTTGTCCTAATGGCATCATCTCCAGCCTTAAATACTCATTCATACTGGGACTCTGAAAAAACTTGCATTACTACAAAGGAAGTGATGAAATAAATTCTGGACTGAAGGTTGTAATCAAAGATGAAGGAGTGACAAGGCTGATAATAATCTTCTGGAATGGAGAAATGATTAGGATGGCCCAGAGGAGTGAAGGGGGCTCCTTTGATACTCTCTCACACATTCAATCATTTAGAGACCTGCACGTTCTGCTTTCAAAATACTGTGTGGGAAATGGGGATGATAGGTGGTACTTACCTCACAGGGTCGTTATGAAGATTAAGTAAGAAAATGACTGGCACTTGGTAAACAGTGCTCAATAATTACCAGCTACTATTATTGTCATTATTATGCCTAAACTATTTTGACCATGCTGTTTTCCATCACCTCACAGACATCAGCTGTCCTAAAATAAAGTCCTGCAATTTTTAATGGCGATTCATTTACTATAGAAGACAGAAGGGGTAGACAGAGTACCTACTATGATTGGTGGGAGGCTGAGCACAGAGCAAGGACATAGGCTCCTTAGGAGCCAGGAGGTAGAATAAATCTTGGAAAATGAGGTGGGGGGATCTCTCAAGATATTACCATCTGTGTAACTTTCCCTAGGTTTGGGGAAAAGTAAAAAAAAAAGGGGGTCCAGAGCAAGGCTTTAGAGTCAAACAGATCTGAGCTTGAATTCTAGCTCTGCAACATCACAGCTTATGTGGACAAATTTTATATAACTGTTCTTTCATCGTCAAAGTAAGGATAGTAAGACATATATCACAGAGTTATTGTGGGGTTAAATAAAATAGCACATGAGGGTAAAGCACAGTGCAAGGCACATAGTAAGCACTCAATAAATGGCAACTGTTGTTACCATGTGCAGTAGATGTTCACCATCACACTGGGAACCATTTAGGAATCTACCTTAGAAATACATTGTCAGGGATCCCTGGGTGGCGCAGCGGCTTGGCGCCTGCCTTTGGCCCAGGGTGCGAGCCTGGAGACCTGGGATCGAATCCCACATCGGGCTCCCGGTGCATGGAGCCTGCTTCTCCCTCTGCCTATGTCTCTGCCTCTCTCTCTTTCTCTCTCTGTGACTATCATAAATAAATAAAAATTAAAAAAAAAAGAAATACATTGTCAGTTGTCTGATGGTTGCATGTTTGTTAAAATGCCAGCTTCAGGGCAGCTGGATGGCTGTGGTCAGTTGGTTGAATGTCTGACTTTTGGTTTTGGCTCAGGTCATGATCTTAGGGTTGTGAGACTGAGCCCTACATTGGGTTCCACACTCAGAGTAGAGTCTGTATGGGATTCTCCTCCTCTCTCTCTCCCCTTCTGCCCTCCCCTTACTCACACTCTTTCTCTCTTTCTCTCTCAAAATAAATAAATAAAATCTTTAAGAAACAGCCTCATGTTATGAGCTAACATTATGATATTATTATGATAAATATATGTATCATTAAGGAAAGCAAGACTAATCAAATATATAAAGAGAATACATAATGTGCAATTTTTGTACTCATATGTAACTAATTATGTAAATGTCAACTAATTTATTTAGACAAGATTTGATTTCACAAAACCTATCCATAGCAAAGCAGTATACTTTTCATACTTTATAATTAAAAGATCACACTAATTATAATGCTTATTGTCTAAACTTTTGAGATCGAATGGGCAAAACCTTACTTAAATCCCTCTAAGTGATCTCTTCTGGGATAGGCAATATTTTGCCCCTGTGACTTTTTCCCCAGTGTCACATCTGTGAATCTGTTATGTTCCATATTAAAAGTGGCACTGCAGAGGTAATTAAGATTACCAATTAGCTGACCCTAAACTGTGGAGATTATTCTGGATTATCTGAGTGGGTGCAATTTAATCACACATGCCCTTATACTCAGAGCTTTATTCTGTGGGGATACAGGACAGAAAGATTAAGTGTCAGAGGGGAGCAATGTGCTGTTGCTGGTTTGAAAATGCGGAGAACCAGTGAGGGGATCAGGCAACTTTGGTAAGCTGAGAGGCAAAGAAGTGGGGTCCTCAGTCTTACAATCACAAGGAAATTATTTATGCCAATAGTTTAGACAAACTTATGAGTGTGATCTTTCCCAGCGCCCCCAGATAAGAGCCCAGTGTGACTGACACCTTGATGTCAACGTAGTGAGACTATGAGTAGAGAATCCAGTCATGAATGCCAGACTTCTGGCTTATAAAACTCAGAGGTAATAAATGGTATTAAGTTGCTGTTGGTGGTAATTTGTTATGTACCGATATAAAGCCAATACATAGGAGTAACAACTATTCTGCACTTTATAACCAGAGTTGTCCCTTTCAAATCCATCATGGTTAAGTATTAAAAAATACTCCTTTTCTGTCTGTGGCATATGAGCTGTCTGTTCCTAGCAATGTATGTTCCATGATCTCAAGCTGGCTTTCCAGCATTTCTTTCTTCTTCTTCATTTCAAAGCCTTCATTTAATATTTTCTTAGAATAAGTGCTTGGATATATTGCTGCCCATTAGCATCTCCCACAGAGGGTATGCAGGTTTGTTGGAAAAGAAAGCCCTTCAAATCCCTATATTCCAGGAAAAAAAAAAAAACCCTTGTGAAGGGATTTGCTGCAATGTCCGGCTAAAAATTAGCTCTGATATTTACTGTTTATTCTTTTTGCCCAACAGCATATCAACCAGTGATAATATGTAAAGCCCTTGACCTCATCGAAATGATTCTAGTGCTTCAAAGGATATACCAAAGCATTTGCTATATAATCCAGAGAAAGACCCACCCCATAGAGCAGATATTGCCTAACATCATGACAATAAAGTCATCACAAGCAAAAGACTCTGGAAATGTTAGGTCCAAATAAAAGAGGGTGCTACTCTAGGAAAGACATTAGGAACAGTGGCCTATTTTAAATTAATTACTGTATAAATAGCACAGTCTCCACATGTTGACAGCTGGACAATCAAGAATATCCCTGAGGGAAGAAAGAAAACTCATAGAAAAGTATTCTGTGGTCAGTCTACCACTGCCCAGAGACATGAGAATGTGGTGAAATATTCAGTCAGCTTAGCCACAGTCGAACAAACTGAGGAAGAATCTGGATAGCAGAGCCCTAAATAAAGATCATGCATTTTACTCTTTAATAAAAAGAGAGAGAGAGAGAGACTGGAGAAGGGGATTGAAGGAGGAGGGGAAGGTAGGGAAGGAAGGAAGAAAGGAAAAGAAAGAAATTAGAGAAAGTCAAGATATTCTGACATTTTCAAAATAAATCAAATATGTAAATTTTAATATGCAGCTCTTTAATATGATATTTTTGAAATATGATAACAGTTTCTCTCCCATGGCATCTCTTTACTTTGATATATAACTTTAATCAGCTATATTTATAGCAATAGCTAAAAATTATTAAGTAATCCAAGTACAAAAGAGTAAAAAAAAAAAAACCTAACAATCTGAAGTATATGATTATTCAATGCTCCATTAATCGATTTGCTTGACGGAATGATTGGGGAAAAGGAATGGAATTCTTAGCCACTTTTTTTTACTTAAAAATTCCCAACAGTACTCACTCACAAAGAACTTAGGTTTTCCACTGGAAGGGTGAAAAGAAAAGTTAGTTCTAGCAAGTCCTGCCACATGCTCAACTAGAGGGTAAAATAGTATCCATTCAGATTTGAAATGGATACTATCACATTTCAAAAAAAATCACATTTCAAAAGTGTAGCATTTATTAGGTCTATGACTACCAACTACTACAATATCATGTCATAATTACAAGTATTTTTTATTTAAATTATATTTACCTTTTTATTTCAAGCACTGAAGTTTGGAAAGTCTTATCATCATAATGTGTCATGTTTATGTACATGAAACCCAGCAAGATTTTTCCAGGAGTTCCCATGTTCCATTCTGTATGAAATTACTCTTTATTTATTATTCCTTTGATATTCAAAATCTATACATAATTCTGAATGTGTGTAAATTCCCACTAAAAACTATCAGCAACAAACATCTTTGAGAAAAACATTTACTGACAACAGTCTATATTACAGAGTTCCCTTTAAGATGGTGCACTGAAGAAGCTTTACTTATGTCTCTCAAAATCCCATTAAAATTATGGGATGTAAATTTAAAAACAAGTGCCTAGCAATGCTTGAAAACAATAAATGGCACCACCATCAAATCAGAAAAATTGAGAAATTCACAAAAGATGAAATGCAGACTAAATTGATGAGGAAATCTACACAGAGAACTACAACTCAAAACAAGTGGCAGAGTGTGGTAGAGTGTGAGCTGCTTTTCCCAACAGGGCACAGAAGACACTACAAGCCAGGAATTTATAGAGAACAAAGTGGGCCATGGGAAGAATCATGAAGGTTACCAGTTATAGAACAGACATCAGAAGAGCTAGCCCATGCTTTTCCTTGCTGAGTCTGTAGAGCACCTCTAGATTACCTGAATCCAGGACACAGTTTCTACAAATGTTCTTTAAACAAGTTAGGGGACCTAGCAAAGATGACTCCTAGCAAAGGCATAAAGGCCATTAAGAGATGCAGAGTAGAGATTCAGATAACTTCTGATCTCTACAGGGGTTATGACTGCTATGAAAAAGGAGTGATAAGAAAAAAAATGATGTTCTTAGAAAATAAAAAACAAGACACCACAATTAAAAGAAGTAGAAAGGCTGACCAATAGAATGGATGGGGCAAAGCTGATGACCAAATGAGTGATCTGGAAGATAAAGCAGAGATAATTGTTCATGATATGGAGGGAAAGATGAAGAGCATGTGAGAGAAAGTAGAGAACCAAGGGATCCCAGGCCAAGATGATTTCATAGATGAACTCTTTCCAATCCTCAAGATATACAGAAAAACTAATCCTTACGTTGTTTAAACTTTTCCAGAGTAGGAAAAGATGAAGTATTTTCTAGCTCATTCCACAAGCCTGGTATACCTCTAATATCAAAATTGTGCAAGGAGAGTGTTAGAACAAAAGAAAATTATAGATAAAGCTCACTTGAGAATTTTGATATAAAATGATTAAATAAGGGCAGCCCTGGTGGCTCAGCGGTTTAGCGCTGCCATCGGCCTAGGGTGTGATTCTGGAGTCCCAGTTTCAAGTCCCACATCGGGCTCCCTGCATGGAGCCTGCTTCTCCCTCTGCCTGTGTCTCTGCCTCTCTCTGTCTCTCAGGAATAAATAAATAAAATCTAAAAAAAAAAAGAAAAAGAATTCAAGGAGGTTAAACCCTAAGAAACTTACTCTACACAAACAGATTAAAAGAGGACAGTCAAATGGTATTAAAAATTGTGGAATTAGCATCTGATCATTATAATAACCTATTTAGTTATGTGTACATTTTGGGAGTGGGGAGAATCTCTTATTAAATAATCTAGGAATGGAAAGAGAATCCCTTACCTTGACAAAGTGATGACATCAGAAATTTTCTGCAAACGTTATACTTAACAGTAAAATATAAGAAAAATTCCCTTTGATGCCTGCCATCACTACTATTATCCAACATTGTTTTGGAAAATTTGGTCAATGGAATGTAATAACTGGAGGGAGGGAATAAGGGCAAGAGAGAAAAGAGCAGAATAAGTACATAAAGCTGTTACTATTTGAAAGTTGGATGTTTATTCATCCTCTGACAATCAGGTAAAAGAAAATATAAGATGGTATAAGAAAAATACACAAACCTCAACAGATTTCCTATTATATATCAGTGATAAATATGATAATATGTAATAGATTGGAATTCATCCACAATGGAAACAATAAAAATGAAAAAATAAAACATCTAATAATTTAATGAGAAGTATGTAAACCTTATGTAAAGAAAACTATAAAAATTTATTGAATATCCTGAAAAATAATCAGCATAAATGGAAAGACTGAGTGGAAAGATGATATAATAAGGATAGAGATATTCCCCAAATTACTATATAAATTCAATGCAATCCCAGATGAATTTCCAATGAAATTTTTTAAATGAAACTTGTCAATCTTATCCAAAGTTCAACTGGAAAAGAAAATCTTAAGTGCCTTGATGAGAGTATTTTGAAAACACGGACAGCAGACATTCCCTGCCATATGTCAAAATGCACAATAAGGCTCCAGTCACAAAAACAGTGTGCTACTGATGTAGAAGTATTTTAAAAGTTTGGTGGAATACATTAGAGTCTAGAAATAGACACATTAAAAGGAAGGTAAGGTATAATAAAGGTAGCATTTCAAATATGTAAGGAAATGTGGAAGTACTCAGTAAGTTGTGTTGGGACAAATGGTGTTGAGGAAAAAACAGAAATCAGATCACTACTTCATATAATTTACAAAAAAGTTTAGGTAGATAAATGTACAATTTATCTTTATCTTTTTATATACTTGTACAATGTACAAGTATATAAATGTACAATTAAAATAATAAAAGTTTGTTTTTATGTTTTTTTGGGATAGGTCTACCTAAAAATGACACAAGACATAAAGAACACACTGACATATTTAATCATAAGCCCTCTCCACTCTTGGCATCCTAACCTACCCTTAAGGTACAAAACCCTCCCTGGGCAAGGTCCTTTCCTACTACCATGGGGGCTCCTGTGGCCAAGCTCCCTGAAGCTCCTTTGAAATGTTCCTGAGCTCGGAGTCCAAATTTGTAGTGATAAAATGGTATGCACTTAACTATGACTTTGTCAACTGTAGCCTTCTTTTTCTCCCTCTACTTTTTCGCAGAATCTCAGATTTTCAAAGGTATAAAATACTTATGCATCCCCATTTTACAAGTGAAGGAAAACCAAGGCCCTGGTTAATAAAAGAACTTGCCTTGGAACACATACCTAGCTGCTAGCAGTTCAGCTGAATATGGAGCTCCTGGTTTCAAAGGCAATTGGTTTCTGCTCTTTCCACATTATAACTTCCTGTGGCCTAATCTACAAGTGGCTAATTTTCAGGTCAGGTATGGAGGCTTACTACAGAGAAAATTTGAACCCAATAAAGTCATTTTTCAAACCACATATGAAACAGTAGGAATTTAACTATAGTCAAAATACAGATTAAACTTGTATTGTTTCCAGAGTCCCTACTCATTTATACTATAATTTTAGTTAAAGTACCTGAGAGACAGGATGAGATCAAATAGAACATAGATCATTTGCCTTTGTCTTTTTGTTCTGAGCTTCCTATTAGCATTTCACTGAGTGTGTATGTCAGAGGGTGGGAATTAGGAATGGTATTTAGGGGTTGGTAATATGTCATGAAATCATAACGTTGAGATTTTTTATATTTTCCTAATGAGAGGAAAGTTATTGTAACTATAAACTAAATTTTACTGCTTCAATCATAGTAACCATGAAATAGTCCTCAAACACCTTTCAAGATAGTTGAAAATTACTATTCCAGATGATTTATGTTTGTACTTTTTAAAGCACATTTTAAGAAAAAATATAAATAAAAAACCTCCTGAAGGAAAAAAGAACACAGGTTAGATAAACCAGAGGCCCCATGGGTTATGAGTAAATCTGAACTGGTGCCATTTTTCTGGAAAGGTCTAAAGTAAAGGAACCCAGGAGACACAATAAAAACTAAGACAAGACCAACTGCACTACTGACAAGGTTGTGAAAAAATTCCTTGATCCAACTGGATAGATTTAGCAGCTCAGAAAGAATTGAGGAGTGGGGGGGAACACCAAGAGAGATAAAATGAAGTCAAGACAATGATAAAAGAAAATGCAAAACAATGGCAGTCAACCTCAGTTGCAAACTAGCAAAAGCTATGTGGGTTCTCAAGCAGCCACAATATTATAACCATCTAGTTTTGTGCTCAGGCGAAGACATCACACCAAAGGCACTTGGCACCAAATAACTTCTGGCCAGGGATTTTACATTTAGAAATGTAAGACCCAGTAACATTTAAGGAATTCCCCCTCTTGCCAGATAGCCATCCTCTTGCCCTGAAGCCATGTGACAAATGATCCTGAATACCACGTTGCCTTTTATGCATCTGTTGTCTAAATCAGTGTAGAAACTGGAAGGAGAGACTGAATTCTGGCCCTTAGCAAAAGGCTACATTTTAGTGTCATAATGACAGTCTTGGCAGAACAGGGCATTCTTACTTGAAATGTCTCTGCCATACTAAGAGCTTTGTCCACCATAACCTGAACCTGGCTTGATCGAAGGGACTATCAGTTCTAAATTTTAAATACACAATCAACTATGTGAAAATTTAAAAGAAGCAAACTGTTTCTTGGAAATCTCACTTCATGAATGATTGTCTCTGACTACTTTTTAGCACTTGAAAAGGTTTCATTTTCATTTGTGTTGTTTTCTGTTTTTATATCACCAAAATATTTCTCTCAAAATCACCACTGAAAACTTTTTTTTTGTTCTTTTTATTTAATGACACTTGATCAAAGGCAAAATTGCTTTTGTGTACTCTGTGTGTGTGTGTGTGTGTGTGTGTGTAGTGTAGCGTATAATGGCACCAAAAAGGGAATACATTCTTTCTGTCAAAGATGTTCATCTTGGTCACTGTATCAAAGATGCTCTAACGCACTGAAGCCGGTAGGCAAGAAACTGTTTTTAATCCTCTCTGAAGTGCAGGATGGCAAGAGAGACACAACATGCACTTGAGAGCATCCTGGCCACAGTGCCATCACTTCAGGGTTGCCCAAATCTGTGAGTATTTTCATAGCTTGCTTTTCAGACTGGAAAGATCTAAAATTGTTGGAAATAGATGAGCAATGTTGTGCTTAAACCTGAGACTAGTCTATCTTCCCCAAACCATTTTCAATTTGGGTTGTTATTATCACTCAAGTTTTTTTCTGGCCACTATCAGGTAAGGATTCAAGGTCTCCAGTGTCCACACAAGGCAGAAGGAAGATACCACTGGTCATTTTGAAAAGCCACTTTGTTTTCCTAACTACATCCAATTTCTTTCACCACTATGACTACACACACATGCAGACACACACACACAAACCAGCAGTATTAAGTTTCAGGCGTTTTCTGCAAACTATTCATATTTCCCTTAGTAACCAAAGGATGACCCCTAGGTAACGATGCCTATTACAGCCTGCAGTCCATAAACATATGTAAAGATCTTTCCACTGCAGCCATTAAAATAGAGAACGTTTTTTAAATGAACATATACCCTGCCTAAGTTCTCAAAAGTTCAACAAAAAATGACTTAAGTATTTACTTTTATTTAAAAGTAAAAGTCAATTAAGTACCTGAAATTGCCCAAAGCAATCAGACTTATTGTACCAAGGATCTGGATCATATCTCCAAACAACTAAGCAACTCATCCAAAAACACTAACAATTTCAATGCCTAGAATAGAGCCTAAAACAATTTTCTAACCTGCAAATTCAAGAATTGAACTAGAGGAGCCATTAAAGTTCACTCTTGGATTTATAAAAATATCCTTGACTATTTCCTTCTTTAGTACAGTGAAAATGAGAGAAATTGGGTAACAAAGTTGTTAAAGAAGAAAAGGAGAAAAGGGGCATTATGCAATTGTATTTTAAACGGCCTTCCTTGACCTAAACTGAAAACTAAGAGAAAAATTCAAAATTTGTAAAAGAACCATTTCTTTTGTGAGTGAACAAAATTGTTACTTTGTTGCTTCCTCAAAACTCACAACTATAAATGATATAATTTCTAATAGAAAACAAGAACAGGAGTTTCCAAAATTTAAAAGTACCAAAATTCTGGTCTGGAAGAAAACACGTATTTATTCTGAGTAAAAATTCTGTTACATCAACAAGACACATTTTGACATAGAAAAATACCTGTTTAATTTTAGAAACAAAGTAGGGAGGCAGAAGGGAAAAACTAACTGCAGTTAACCAAAAAAGAAAGAAAGAAAAGAAACCACTTCCATATTCATTAAATAGAATGTCTTGTTATTTTCACAGACAGTAAAAACTTTTTGACATCCTTTTTAGTCCCAGACTGGAGAAGTGTCAATGGATCTTATTTGGTCTCTTCTTCAGTGTGTAGAGTTTACAAACCTAACCAAATTTAGAATTAGTGGGAGTTATGCACTTATGTTCCTTATACATAAGAGAAGAAAAAAAGGCCCTTTTATGCCAGCTTTGAGTTGGGCTTGAATTTTTATGACTTATTTAGAAGCCCTAGGGAATGAAAAAAAAAGTTTCTTAATGGAAATACTGACACAGTCTTAAATATAGTGACATGAACAAGCACTTCTATGAAACAGCACCAGGATGAGACTGACCACTCCAGCAAGTTTGAAGTGAAGACCGTTGCAGACAATTGATGATAACTGACTGAATGACATTAGGAAAGTAATGGCAAGCTAGAAAAATCAAAATTTCCGGTTGGTAAACTTGTTTTTAATAGGAAAATATGTAAAATGTATGGGATCTTTACTCCAGTAAATGGAGGAAAAAGAAAATGTAAAATTTTTGCATAGATTTTCTTCAATTGTTACCGGATTAAAAGTAGTCATTCTTAAAAAGTCAAAGCTGTCATATCAATCCTGAGAGATGTAGCAAAGAGTTTAAATCAGTGGATCTAAATCTTGGTTTCTCAGATCTTACAAGGCTATGTACTAGATAGAGATACACAACAAATACTTGTTTTTTGTCTACCTGTTACACTTTTCATTCTTTGGTGGATTTCTAAAAATTAGCTAGTCTTTTCCATTTATCATCATATTTTCCAGAAAGTCACTTATTTACTTGAAAATTGGGTTAGTTTCATTTTATACTTTCTAAATTACTATGTTGAATCTCTTAAACCTCTCGAAGTTTTCAGCTACATTTTGTTTAGCATTTTCCTCTGGCTTTAACTTTTTTCACAATTGCCTCTTTTTAAAAAAGCTGTTTAAACTTATTCAAGATCATTTTTTTTCTCTTATCATGTTCAGGGACACAGATCAACATGTATATGTGTACATTAAAATGTCCTTTATAGTTTGGAAGGCAAACCGACCAGATCATTAAAACACTAACTCATTTAAGAAACAGTTACGGGGCAAATATGGGAAAGACACTGTATGAAGTGCTAAGGGGGCTATAAAATGTATAAAACACCACTTCAGGACCCCAGAGAACTTTTAAACACATAAGGCAGTGAGTATCAGCACAAAAGAGAGACAGAATACCGCTGTCTTTCAGAAAAACAGTGTGTCTAACCTTCCCACAAATGTGTATTAGTGTTGCTATCATACTTAGGTATCGGATAGAAGAAATGTAATATTTGTTACAATGTAAAATGTTCCCACAAATGTGATTTAGTGTTGCTATCATACTTAGGTATCAGATAGAAGAAATGTAATGTTTGTTACATTGTAAAATGTAAAAGGAATGCAAAACGTACATTTTTAACAATGTAAAAGGACAGAAAACATTAGGACTAAACATAGTTCTAAAAAATGTGTATATTTTCTAAACCAAACTGCCATAGACTTCCGATTTGTTTGCAAGCCATATGGTATAGGGGCTTTAGGTCTCAGTATTTACATTTACGGTTTTTCAGACTCTCATGTAATACCAAAGAACAAAGAAAAGTGAAGGAAAAGTTACCCCTGAAGAAATCAGAAGAAATCAGAAAACTGCTCATGCCAATAGTTGTTCTTTTTTTTTAAATTTTTGTTTGCCATTACTCTCTCAGTTTTTAACAGTAGATGGAACACTTTTGCAATTTCATTTAAATTTTGCAAGTGAATTCATAAAGGAAATTTAATTTTAAAAAGCAAGCTACTGTTAAATACTCCATATGATGTATTTGGCTTTCATCATCACTGATAAACATTTACAAATCTATGGTGTTTAGAATATCGTGCTTAAGTTTGAATGATTCTGGAGTAACCTCACGCCTACCCGAAAGTCAGAACTTCTGTAGATATCATTTATAAGATTACTGCTTTGGAATAAGTAATTAGGAAAGAACCCTTTTCAAATGGCTATGAGAAAGACATCATTCTTTATTCAAAGATATTAGGGGCAAGTTTAGGATTGTGGTTAATTCTGAAACTACTGATTTGAAAGGGTGGAATATATAAAAAGCAATAGGAGGAGGTAGTTTAGAGAAGAAAGGATATTGAAGCACACCCCACATGCTGTGTTTAATATTATCATCTTAGGAGAACAGACAATTCTATATTTTTAAAATCAGTACTTAAATTTCTACTTGGAGATTTCACTTATGATGGAATACCTCATTCCCAGATGGTGTTTGATAGGCAAAGTATTATTGTAGTAAGGATACAAGACAAGAAATTGGATAACCTTTCAAGTATCCTTTAAATGTCACTAACTGGGCTCGTGATAGAGGGTTTTATTATTCTCCGCTGAAGTACATGAGCAGTCATTTGCATGCCAGGAAAAGAATGTCTGGAATAATCCAAAAGGGCAAAGCTTAGCTCTTTCACTAAAAATAAGGAAGTGACAGGCACAAAAAGGGAAATAAAAGAAGATAAAAGTATCCAAAGCAGACTTACTAGTCAACAAATCCCATAGAGAAACTACTATGTACACAGAAACATACTATTTTAACAGCTGGCTCTTGACAAAGCCTTCTCTTGACTACCATGAAGCTTTCTTTAAGCTACTCACAAATACAAAACCTAAAATTGATGAAACATATAAATTAGTAGTGATTATTCACTGTTGAAAAAGATCTGCCAAGACAGCCCTTTAAATCTTTCTTCTGCTTCATGTAACTATGGTTTCTTTGTTGAGCAGCCTAGCACAAAGCACAGGGCTCCAGTGAGCCTAGGATAGGGCCTGTGTAGAGTGGCTCTTAATATTTTTGTACATGGAATGAATGCATGAAAGAGCACCTCATACATGAGAGAACTGTATCTCAGAAACGTACCTGTGAAAGTCAGCTTTCCGAACTGGGAGTGCACTTCTTCAAAGAAGCCATTCTGTATAAAGTTAAGGTTAAATCCCAGGCTAATTCAATGCTTTTTTTTTTTTTTAAGATTTTATTTATTTATTCATGAGACACACAGAGAGAGGCAGAGACAGAAGAAGTAGGTTCCCCACAGGGAGCCTGATGTGAGACTGCCCCTGGACTCCGGGATCAGGTTTTGAGCCAAAGGCAGATGCTCAACTGCTGAGCCACCCAGGCATCCCTAACCCAGTGGTTTTACTGAACTCCTGAGCATACCTGGGTTTTTACCACTGATAATGCCCTTTACATTCTAAAGTACTTGTGTATGTAGGAAGAGAGAAAAAAGAACATCATTAGCTGAGAGGAAATGTTTGAAAATGGCATTTACCTCTGGCATCCTCCCAAACTTATTTTCTACTTCCTATTTCCTCTTTCCCTAATAACCAAAATCCTTAGTTCTGTCATTTTGCTCCAACTGTGGCAGGCCATCCAAATGGCCTCTACCTTCCAAAAAATTCCATGTAGCAAATAAATGACTTCTTTTTTTTCTCTCAATCAAAATCTCCATTTCTTCAGGGATATTCACCTCAGTCAAGTGGAGGGGAAGCTAATCTAATTAATTCACACTACCATAGGAAAAGAGTTCTATCGGCCTCTATGTTTTTGCCACACCACATGTGTCTAATTAAGAGGGATTTTATTTTATTTTATTTTTTTTTATTGGTGTTCAATTTACTAACATACAGAATAACACCCAGTGCCCGTCACCCATTCACTCCCACCCCCCGCCCTCCTCCCCTTCTACCACCCCTAGTTCGTTTCCCAGAGTTAGCAGTCTTTACGTTCTGTCTCCCTTTCTGATATTTCCCACACATTTCTTCTCCCTTCCCTTATTTTCCCTTTCACTATTATTTATATTCCCCAAATGAATGAGAACATATAATGTTTGTCCTTCTCCGACTGGCTTACTTCACTCAGCATAATACCCTCCAGTTCCATCCACGTTGAAGCAAATGGTGGGTATTTGTCATTTCTAATAGCTGAGTAATATTCCATTGTATACATAAACCACATCTTCTTTATCCATTCATCTTTCGTTGGACACCGAGGCTCCTTCCACAGTTTGGCTATCATGGCCATTGCTGCTAGAAACATCGGGGTGCAGGTGTCCCGGCGTTTCATTGCATTTGTATCTTTGGGATAAATCCCCAACAGTGCAATTGCTGGGTCATAGGGCAGGTATATTTTTAACTGTTTGAGGAACCTCCACACAGTTTTCCAGAGTGGCTGCACCAGTTCACATTCCCACCAACAGTGTAAGAGGGTTCCCTTTTCTCCGCATCCTCTCCAACATTTGTTGTTTCCTGCCTTGTTAATTTTCCCCATTCTCACTGGTGTGAGGTGGTATCTCATTGTAGTTTTGATTTGTATTTCCCTGATGGCAAGTGATGCAGAGCATTTTCTCATATGCATGTTGGCCATGTCTATGTCTTCCTCTGTGAGATTTCTGTTCATGTCTTTTGCCCATTTCATGATTGGATTGTTTGTTTCTTTGGTGTTGAGTTTAATAAGTTCTTTATAGATCTTGGAAACTAGCCCTTTATCTGATATGTCATTTGCAAATATCTTCTCCCATTCTGTAGGTTGTCTTTGAGTTTTGTTGACTGTATCCTTTGCTGTGCAAAAGCTTCTTATCTTGATGAAGTCCCAATAGTTCATTTTTGCTTTTGTTTCTTTTGCCTTCGTGGATGTATCTTGCAAGAAGTTACTATGGCCGAGTTCAAAAAGGGTGTTGCCTGTGTTCTTCTCTAGGATTTTGATGGAATCTTGTCTCACATTTAGATCTTTCATCCATTTTGAGTTTATCTTTGTGTATGGTGAAAGAGAGTGGTCTAGTTTCATTCTTCTGCATGTGGATGTCCAATTTTCCCAGCACCATTTATTGAAGAGACCGTCTTTCTTCCAATGGATAGTCTTTCCTCCTTTATCGAATATTAGTTGCCCATAAAGTTCAGGGTCCACTTCTGGATTCTCTATTCTGTTCCACTGATCTATGTGTCTGTTTTTGTGCCAGTACCACACTGTCTTGATGACCACAGCTTTGTAGTACAACCTGAAATCTGGCATTGTGATGCCCCCAGATATGGTTTTCTTTTTTAAAATTCCCCTGGCTATTCGGGGTCTTTTCTGATTCCACACAAATCTTAAAATAATTTGTTCTAACTCTCTGAAGAAAGTCCATGGTATTTTGATAGGGATTGCATTAAACGTGTAAATTGCCCTGGGTAACATTAACATTTTCACAATATTAATTCTGCCAATCCATGAGCATGGAATATTTTTCCATCTCTTTGTGTCTTCCTCAATTTCTTTCAGAAGTGTTCTATAGTTTTGAGGGTATAGATCCTTTACATCTTTGGTGAGGTTTATTCCTAGGTATCTTATGCTTTTGGGTGCAATTGTAAATGGGATTGACTCCTTAATTTTAAGAGGGATTTTAGACAGTTTAACACGATGAAGTTTAAACATTCAGCCTGTGGGAGCTGGTTAAATTTATGAATTATATACTAGCAGAGCAGTGGGGCTCAGAGAATAAGCAT
Organism: Canis lupus baileyi; assembly: GCF_048164855.1. NCBI lineage: Eukaryota > Metazoa > Chordata > Mammalia > Carnivora > Canidae > Canis > Canis lupus. Next base: position 446,304 of record NW_027326414.1, on the reverse strand, counting down.
TCAAATGTACTAGCCATTTATAAGTTGATCATTTGTGAGCTGCAAAAAGAAAGAACATAACAGGGATTTGTTCTCAAGCCAAGCAAAAGAAGGGGAAGAAGTCTACCCGTTTTACTTCAAGACTTGCCTGATTTTTCCCCTTGTCAATAGACTTCTTAGAAACCTCTCCTTTCTCCTTCAGTAAAGAAGGAAATTTGTTAGGTTTTTGAGGATAAATCAAACTGCAATGCAAGTTAGGAAAGGCTCCAGTGAGGACTCACTGTAAGGTGGCACAGATGGCACATAGCTCCTTCATGGATGGTCCCATCTGGAGAATATCAGTACTGATTCAATAGAAATGGAGGTGGATATTAAAGCTAGTCTTCATCCTGATACCTCAGAGAGCAGACTCACTGAGGGACTAGAGGGCTCGAGGTCAGTTTGTCATGGGGATTCACTCCATCACATACCTGAAAATTGTCATCCATTAACCTAACATGATGAACAGTAAGATGAACAGTATTGTAATTTTAATTTAGACATAGACAACACTGAGTGACTAAGTTTTCTCAAGTATTATTTAGCTGTATTTAGAAGCAATAACCTTAATAATTCTAGTCAATTCTTGTTTAAAGATTTTATTTATTTATTCATGAAAGACACACAGAAAGAGGCAGAGACATAGGCAGAGGGAGAAGCAGGCTCCCCAAAGGGAGCCTGATGTAGGACTGTATCCCAGGACCCCAGGATCACGACCTGAGCCAAAGGCAGATGCTCAACGACTGAGCCACCCAGGGGCCCCTAATCAATTCTAATGTTATAATTTCTGCTGTTAGAAAGAAATATTTTAGCCAATACTTATTGAAAGCCTATTTTGTCCCCTGGGGGAAAAATCTTTTTTATCCCTTGCATGATGGGGAGACTGTAGATTACAAAAAAATGTTTAATGTCTACATAAAATCAACAAAAACATGTTTGCATCTACTTTGATGTTGTCAGTCAAGTGGAGAGGAAGCTAATCTGATTAATACACACTGACATAGAAAAGACTTCTATCCACCTATATGTGTTAATTATGATTACTACTTTATAATCTAGCAGGCTTCACCCTCCTAGAATTTACAAGAACAGGTGAAATGAAACTCAGTGATACATTATCTTTCCACACACCAACTCTTTCATTTGGCTTTTTTTTATTCAATTATCATTAATGGAATGAATCATAAGATACTAAAAATGGGTGGGGAAATGGATACAATTCTTTTTTAGCATAGATAAATTAATACACTATGTTTAAAGGTGATCTAGTCTTGAAAAAGAATTTAAAAGATGAAATCTTTGCACTAGGGACACCTGGGTGGCTCAGTGATTGAGTGTCTGTCTCTGGCTCAGGGTGTGATCCCGGGGTCCTGGGATCGAGTCCTGTATCATGCTCCCCACAGGGAGTCTGCTTCTCCCTCTGCCTATGTCTCTGCCTCTGTGTGTGTGTGTCTCATGAATAAATTTTTTAAAAAATCTTTAAAAAAAGGACAAAATCTTTGCACTACTATAAAACTGGGGTGGAGGAGGGGAGTGGTATTTAATAGCAGATTGAGAGGATTTCTTTTTAGGCAAAGAAAGAAAGATATAACCAGAAGGAATTGAAGGAATTCAGAATAAGCCTGTATGCCAGAGAAAACCATAGCAGTTGCTCAGAAAGTATTTATTGAAATCCCCTGTTCTACTATTTATGCTTGAGTGGTAACCCAGCTACAACTGCAGCAACGTTGTCGCTCAGTTCCCCCAGAAGACAGCCATTTATTATTTCAGGCTGAGATTTAGCAGACGAGTCTTAGACCACCAATCTTTCTCAACTCTCTATCCACAAAACCAAAAAATTTATTTCGTTCTTTTTAAAGTTCATACTCATGCATGCAAAACCAGAAGTTTACATGTCTAGGTTGCTTTCTCATTGTTTGCATAACTAAAAAATAGGCTTTTATTTAAAAATAGAACTTGGCAGATGAACAGGCCATTGGATATTTTAATAAAAATAAATGGCCAAGATACTTAATTTCGAGAAGTATCAACTATACAGGCAAGTTTCCCTCTTTGGTTTTCTACTTTATCACCTTTGAAAAGAGCATGCATTTTCAGAAGATTCATCACAATGTGTAAATTTCAAATTTGTTTCTACTGGGTAACATAAAGAAATTTATAAGAAATTTCACAAAATAATAGATCTTCAATTATTCCACCTAATCAAAATTAATCTTCATTGTTTCAAAAAATCTTCCTTATTTTTGTCTATATATATATTTGTACTGTCATAACTGCATTCAATGTTTCCACAATTTTAAATTGTTTTCCACTTAACCTTATGCTATCAATATTTCTCATGTTGCTTTAAAGTCACTATCAGTATTATAAATAAAAATGTTGATTTTTATGCTATTCTAATCTAGCTTTGGATTAGAATAACATTTACATTTTTAAAAACTGACATACTTCCCATATTTTTATATGTTCCAGAAAAATGCATGAAGGATGAGAATTAATTATTTCTTCAAAGTTTGGGGAAAAAAATCCAACAAATCTATCAAATCATATGTTTTGGGAACAGGGTTTACTAAAATCCTTGACTTTCCCTGAATTAGTGATCATTTATAACTTTTCTCATTGTAATTTTATAATTTACTTCATGTGGATATTACCAATTCATTTCATCTGCACATTTATATATAGTATATTGTCAAATAACTGTGCATAATACACCACAATTTTAAAAAATATTTTTAATGACTATATATTGATTGCTATATCTCCTTTCTCATTTCCAACTTTAATCTCTGCCAAGTTTTACCTGTTTCTTTTAGTATTGCTTTCAGAGTCAACTCTTAATTTATTTTTCAGCTTTCCATGTTAACTTTTTCATTTTATTTTTATTCTTTTTTCAATTATCTGTACTTGCACATTTTGACGTCCTATCCCTTTCTATCTCTGTAAATAAAATTAATGAAGCTCTGAATTATCTCCAAGTTCTGCTCTGGTCACATTAGTTAGATGTTAGTATGTAATTAAAAAAATTTTTTTTATTAGCTAAATAGTCTTTATTTCATCTTTTACTTCTTACTAGACCCAATTATTACTTACAAGACTAATTTTGTATGTCAGAGCATTTGGAGTTGTTTTCAACCTTGAAGTTGGAGATGCAAACAGAAAGTGAAGTTAAGTCTTTAAAAATGTATTGAGATTTTCTCTGAATCCTTACAGATAATATATCTTTTTTTAAAAAGATTATTTCTTTATTTATTCATGAGAGACACACAGAGAGAGAGGCAGAGACACAGGCAGAGGGAGGAGCAGGCTCCCTGCAGGGAGCCCGATGTGGAACTTGATCCCGGAACTCCAGGATCATGCCCTGAGCTGAAGGCAGACACTTAACCGCTGAGCCACCCAGGTGTCCCACAGATAATATATCTTGTACACATTTGTAGACACTTGAAGATTTCCAGTTAAATAATCTGAAAGGTATATTAAACAGACCAAATGTAATTCTTTTATAAAGACCTATTGCCCACATATCAAGCTCCTTACAAGGACTACACTCAGTATCATTTGTGTAGTGTTTAGCAGAGGGCCTAGAATATCATAATTGCTCAATAAATGAATTGTGGCAGTATATGTAATAATTAAGAGTTATCATAGTCTTGTAGTAGTTATGTTCCTCCTACCCCTTACACAGGCTAAGCTGCACTACTGATCCGGAGAAGAGTTATTAACTTGTGTTTTTGGTCTGGGTTTTCTTATCTATGATATAACATGGCAGGACTAGATGCTTTCTAAAGTTATTTCCAACTCTAAAATTTCTAAATCTCATTTGTTGGCATTTTCAGGATCTGGACTCTATCTGCACCAGATGTAGGTCACACATATCCTTTGTTCTGAAGCAACTTGCTCAAACACACTCTTTACGAGCAAAACTCTGGAAACTGAAGTGAAGATAGAAATTTTTACCAAACTCACTACTCCATCAGAAAGTTCCGGACAGGCAGAAATCAATTCATAATTTTTGGAATAAAAGTAAAAATTTCAAAGCTATTTATCAGTCTTACTTGTGCTTTCCAGGAATAAAAGTAAAATTTCCAAAGCAATTTAAGCCCGATCTACACTTTTCCTTCACATGAGTCTTGGCACCCAAGCTAATTTGTGTTCATTTTCCATCACTATTAGCAATCAAAGAATTTAAGAGAAAAGATGGAACACAAAGTGTTTGCATGGCTGGCTATAATTCAGGGCATTCCTCCTCCAAGAATGTATATCATTGAGATTAAAAATGAGCATTAAGAATGAAAATTCTCATCTTTATTACTAAGAGTGAAAAACCCAAGTAGACCATCATCTACTAACAAGTACATCTGGTAATTAAAAACAAAACAAAAGCTTTCAAATTAAATTATGAGCTATATGTGAATAATCTCTTATAAAAGCAGTAAAGATCATGCCATTATACCTGTTGAATTTGCTGCAGTTTTAGTTCTATTTTAAACAAGGTGTCATGAAAAGCACAGACTTACCTGTACGGTAGACAAAGTTGCCTTCGGTTTCTGATGATGAGGGAGACACCAATTCTTCCTCAAATTCATTGGAACTAAAAGATCCCGAATGGTTTCTTTGCCTTGTCTTTCCCATCATGGCAGCATTTGTGGCCATGACATGTCTCAAGGAGTCGTTAAGGTAACGATTCAATAAGCTGCTCTTGTATTCGGGGGGTGATACGTAGTCCTCACTGGCCTGTGACTCTGGCCTCACTCCAGCTTTTATGACTGAGCTTTCACTTTTAGTCACAGGATGATGAACTGGATTATTATAGCCCCCTTCATTTATGTGGTTTCTTGGAGGATTTTCTCCATCTAAGGGAGAAAAATACCAATAGGTAGTACTTACATATACTATTCCCTGTTATAGTCAATCATTAAATATATACATAAATAAAGAATATTTAAAGTATATTAAATTGTCTTTGATACCCCAGGTTAATTTTTAGGGAAAGGAAGCAGGAATCTATGTAATCTCTCCCTATGGTATCTTAATTTTAACGAATTTCACAGAAAATGTTATTCTGACACATGATAAATCTATAAACAAGAGGAAGCAGCCATATTCTGTTGGTCATTTATAGAATTGTAAAAATGAAGTTACTTCACGCAATAAAAAAGAATCATTAGAGTACCATCATATTTAGTGGAGTCAACCTTAAAAAACAGCACTTGGGGTGAACTTCTTATTAATAGAGGGAAAGCAAAATAAAAATATTAACAAACCTTCAGAACATGAATCATCGCTGCTTACACTAAGTCGCTCAGCGTTTCCTTGAACATACTTGTTGTACAGTTTTATTCGTAAAGCCCAGCTTAAATCTGGCTGTCGAACGGTATTCTTAAGCCGACGTCTTGCATTAGCAAACCAATTTGACACCTAAAAAAGTTTTATTTTTCAATTAACAAAACAAAAAATATTACCCATCACATATTACTTTCCCACAAGGGACCTAAGCCTCTCACAGTATCTCTGATCATTAAATATTCTCAGAATGCAATAGTACTAGACATTCATTCATTCATTCAACAAATGCTGAGCACTTACTACAGAGACTGAGCACCTACTGTGTTCTAGGAATAATAATAATTAAAAAAAGAACAGGCTTTGCCATCAAATGCTCAGTCTAGTAAGAGGTAGGATAGTGTACAAATAACTTTAGTATAGGAAAGAATGTGATTGAATGGCTTAAGAGGCATTAAAATAAAATGATACAGGAATCCAAAGGAAGAAGGGGTTACTTTCATGTATGACTTAAGACTTCATGAGGAATTAAGTGAAACATTGAAGGAGTGTGTCAGGTATAATGGGTAGGAAAGTGTGTTCCCAATAAAGAGGACTTGAGAACAAATATAAGTCAAATTCCAGAGACATTGTGGTGGGTGAGGAAGAGGGAAAGAGTTAAAAATGACCTTGAGCCATTCCTTTGTAACCAAGAGAAGGACAATGCCATTTTGAGAAGGAAAGTAGAACTGTTTATGGGTGAAATGATGTGCTTGGTTTAGGGAATGATTAGTCTGAGGTACTGGAAAAGCATACAGGTGAGATGTGAAGGAAGAAAGCAAAAATGATATCTGAGACTCAAGGGAGAAGAAAATCAGATGTGGGTCAAATGCACAGAAGTGTCGGCGGCAGCTTTGAGTAGTCAGGGAGATGGCTGAAGACCAAACCCTGGAAACCTCCAGAGATCAAAGAGACAGAATTATAACAGAGAAACTAGCACAGCAGTCAGATACAGCAATCAGAGAAGTAGAGAGAGAGAAATGCCAATAACACTCAGCTTTTTTTTTTTTTTTAACACTCAGCTTTAAGTTGAAAGTCAAATGCTTCCAAAGAAAATAGCTGAATGCAAAGAAACAAACACTGCAAAACAAAAGAAAGTTACTTCCATTTCTTTTTAATAGATACTATTGTATTTCTGGAAGTTAGAATGGTGCTTGAGATTTCCTTGAAAATATCTGGCTATCATCAGGAAAAAATATATGTAAATAACCCAAAGGGCCAATATTTGCTTTTAAAAGAATGATATATGGAAAGAGAATTACGTCTTTCTGCCAATTTTTTTCTAGAACATGAGTCCACATTACAACAATAGTTTGTGTGGCAGTGCTTACGTTGGAAGTTTCTTTTTTTTTTTAGAGATTAATAATATAAACCTACAATTTTTACATATTTCTCAAGACATAATTATTGAATGGGCCTATGGTGAATCCTACTTTTTAAAAAAACAGAACTACATTTTTTTCCTCTTTGACTCTACAAGTTTTTAAAACATGGTGGTTTTTCCCAATTTACATACACACACATACACATGCACACACACATATATACAGAAAATATATCATAGGTAATATATATCCAATATTAATTACCTTTGAGTCTTAAGTAATAACTGTCCCCTTAAATTTATGTGCATTGATGTAATAACTCACCATGGCATTCCAGAAGTTTTAGTTTTTATCAAGCCCTCTTCCTATCAAGTTGTGCTATTATACTATGATTTAATATGGCTTCAATTTTTTTAGTCTTCTCCAACCTCTAGACAGACACCTTCTGCAAATACTCATTCAATAAATATACATTGAGTAGTTCTTGTGCTCTAGCTATGGTGGTCAGTGCTAGGAATGTTAAATATTAGGATAAACTTCGTCCCTGCGCATATGGAAGGATTAGTGTGGAACTATGTATTAACTGAAATACATGGGTGAACATTTACTATGGAAGCACAAAATGCCTGGTCTAGTCTTCAAACCTTCCTCTACTCTCCAAGTCATAGCCGAAGTATTTATTCAGGTTTTTGTTAGTAGTAACTGGGAATTTTAGAACTTTTTTTTTCTGGATTTCTCTATCTTCCATTCTATGCACTTGAATGAATCTTAACCATCACCATCAACTTCAAGTGTTGATGTACCATTATGATTTAATTGCTTGACTTCTTCAAATCCTCATCAATATCTTGTTATCCTATAACTGTGGCATAATGTTTTCCTATTCTGAATTTGCCAAAATCAAGTGTGAATCTACAGAAGTCACTTAACTTTTCTGAACTTCAAACCCTTCATCTATAAAATGCATTAGATGGTTCCTAACATCCTTGCCAACTCTAAAAACTAAGATCTGTGAAATACAGTCTAAGCTCTCCTACAGAAGTGTTAATTTATTCCTTTTATAGTTGGTACTAATCTACCTTCTGCTTTTGACCACTGCCCTTTTGGGGCAATCAGACATGTGTGTTTATGTCTTAAACTTTAGCACAACCATCATATAGTACAGTGTAATCCAATTCTTACGTGACTCTGCATATTTTTATTTAAATGCAATGGCCTTCTAATTTCCAAGGACATTAAGACTATAATTCTAACATACAAAAATTGGGACCTTTGAATATCATGGTGGGATTACAGTTTTTCAAATACAGGGGTCATATCCTTTTTATGTTTTATATAATTAGTTCTTACCATAATATATTTATCACATGTTAGAAGATTTTCCAAAAAGGTCTGCTGATATCTAAGATGAGCTGTCTGTAACCTGATTTCATAAGTTTGACTGGCAAGCAATCTGCTAATATATTCACTCTGCCAGTACTTTATCACTAGAAATTTACTGTACAATTTAAGGTGTTTAATATCTGCTTGCATTGTCATGTAAACAGCAAACAGTTGGTTAACAAATTTGCATAAATACTGTTTTTCTTTTCTTTTCTTTTTCTTTTTTTTTTTTTTTTTTTTTTGGTCCTGATGCACTAATGCAAACTCCATCTGTTTCACAGAAGGTAAAAATACCAGTTCAGATTTTTCTACCTTCAACTTACTATGGATTCCTTCAGGTTGTCATGCAAATCTCATTAAATTCTATTTTACACGAAACAGGCCTCCTTACTATGGATAGGTTCTGCAACATCATTTTGATGTCAAACTCAGAGCTTAAGAAACAAGGTATTTTATAGTGAAAACTTGGAGAACCAAATATCTAGAAGTTGGAAGAGAAAAACTAGTAATTTTCATCCCTACTTTAACCAAGGTGTTTACATTCATCGTATTGACAGAGCAATCATTATAGTAAACCCAAAGGGATAAGCCAGCATCTGTCCACCTTTGAACATACAGAATTAAAAAACTTATTCTGAGTTACCCAACTGAAATATTGACAACCTCATTTCTATTCCATATAGTATAACACTTGGAATAATGTAGAAAGACCAATTTGAAATTTTGTTGAAAATTTAACAGTTGCTATAATCCTTGCAGTTGATAACTACATACATATTTCGGCAGAAGCACTCACCAAGCAAAAATGGAGTTATGTCAACAGAAGGGGCAAAATCTTAGAACAGAGCAGTTTTAATCAATGGTGCATTGGTATGTTTAGCCATTATCATAGAAATGTGAAACTTCTATAAGTAAAGGAAACATTAACACCCAATCATTAAACATAATCTCAAGCTCAATGTGCATTGCACTCTGCATTGGGATCATGAAAGAAGTCAACTCAAGGAGACAGTTCACTCTTATAATCCAGAAAAAATATAATAACTATGTTTTAAAATATATACACATGAACAATGGGCAACACTGAAACCAGATATAGCACCCATCTGTCCTTCTCTGAAAAACTTCTTCCAAGGCAATTATTCTGCAGTATGCTCTATATCCTACAATAATATAAACCCTAAATGCATGCCACTTTATGTCATTCCACAATAAAGCTCTTCACATTTTGATAATACAGAGTATATTTTTTATAATGTTTAAGCAATGGGCAGCCACAGAGATTAAGCACAATGGAATATTTTGGTTGGTTAAAGTACACACACACACACACACACACACACACACTACCTGTTAATTTTATGGAAATGTGTATATCTCATTAGGTAGTAAGATGTCAGGTTAACAACAAAGAACTCTTTTAGCTTCATTTGTCAGGGATAAATAAAATATAAGTGTAGATTAATGTCCTTAGTGCTTCTATTTATCAGAAAAAGTACCTTTTGAGGTGCTAAAAACATTTCCTCCACTAAAGTTTCAATTCTATGCTTCTAGGTTTAGTGGGACTGCTGACCAGGTTTTATGTTCTTCCTTATCAATTTAAGAGTAACAAAACAAAGCAAAAATATGTTTTATGGAAAGCTTAATGGCCTGATACACAGCCAAAAGGAAAATGTTAAATGTGAAGGAAATTGTCAAAATACAAGACACTCTAATAGTTAAGGAATAAAAGTTATGTTAATTGCTTATTAACATCAGTTATAGAAACAGAGACAGAAGGTACTGCAATAAACAAGAAATAGGAGTTTGGAACTAGAAATAAGGGGAACACCCCATATTTATTCACAGACATTAAAAATATGACATATTTCCAGACATACTGAAGATGATAAAATGAGTTACATTCATGCCGTTGTATGGAACCATCATATAGCATTAAGGATAATGAGCTGCTCCCTGTGTATTCAATGGAATGGATTTAAAAACTAGAATATCTATAAGATTTCAAGACATTCTCTAGTTTTCAAAATGATACTTTGGAAAGCCACATGGTGATTATAGCGGTATTCCCCAAAAGAACCTATTCACTCTACAAACATGTATGAACAGTTTATGGAAAATACAGTGCTGGATAACATGGGGAGTGTGAAGATGAAAAAGACATGATCACTATTCTCAAGAAACCTGACTCCACAGTAGAAATTTGTTCACTGGGAGAACGTGATTCATTAAATAGGGCTCTAATTTGCAGAGATCAAAAGCTTTATTCAGCCCATAGCTTTCTATTTTTCCTCCAGAAGTGTAAAGTATTTACATAATTTATTTGGTTTCCCAGAGAGTCAGAATTTGCTTGAATGTTGAATGTATGTCTGACTTTCACAAACTCCCCCATACAATGCAATATAAGTGCAGCTGACCCTTGCACAACACAGGTTTGAACTGCATGGAACCACTTATGCACAGATTTTTTTTTTTCACCAAATCAGTACTATTGTAAATGTATTTTCTCTTCCTTATAATTTTCTTACTAATATTTTAATTTCTCTAGGTCACTTCATTATAAGAGTATGGTATATGATATGTATAACACACAAAATATGTTTCTATCGACTGTTCATGTCATTGATGAGGCTTCCAGTCAACAGCAGGTTATTAGTAGTTAAGTTTTTGGGAAGTCAAAGCTATATATAGATTTTTGACTTGCAGGAGGGTTGGTATCTCTAACTCTTGGGTTGTTCAAGGGTCAGCTGTAGATAGATACGTATGTATACATACACACACACACACATATATATACAGATATTCTTACATGGATATCTTATTATGCCTCATTGAAAATAACTGGACCAAAATTGGATTATTATACTTAAAGTCCCTTGCCTATTCCACACATTTTTATTTTTTCTGTTAATCACTATAAAGTTCCAGAAACCAACTTCATTTGCTATAAAAATTTGAAAATCATTAAGCAGGAATCACTTATTATTATAAGTAATTATCTTCGCTTCACTTAAAAATCAAATAATTTTGTGCATTTTTATTTTCTGAGGACTAGTGTAAGAGAAAGAAAATACAATGAAAATATAAAGTATAATTAGAAAACCATAATAGAGTTACCAAGCTCTTAATGCAGAAAGAATGGTTATTTGCATTTGAGCTATCATTATAGGTAGAAAATAATTTGGTTCTGTATTAAAATTATGACTGCTTGCATTGCAACTCAACAGTACTATTGTACACAAAACTTTAAATGTCTCTGCTAATGACAATGTTACTTTTCATAATTAAAAAAAGTCTAAATATGCCATATGCTTTCCGTATAAAAGGACGGCAAGCATTAAGTATGGAACTGTATGATATACCAAATTAATCTAATGTTTTATTGCTGACATCATTGTGAAGTATTCAAATAGTTCTATAAACTAGTGTATTTTCAAAATAAATAGCATACCTGTTTAAACTGAAATTTGAGCATATGTATTTATTTTCACGAGTCAAGTTTTTCTGACTAGAATCACTGAAAATTCATAGTTTTATGTTAAACAGATACTGAGCCAAGAACACTAAATAAATTTTCCCCTCCAGTGCTACAGCAAATCACTATTAATACTATTGCCTGTTAACATGAAGCAAAACAGATGTTATTCTCTACAATTGTATTCTGAATATAAGCAGACAAATGCATATTATAGTTTTAATAAGCTTGAATACAAGTCAACTTTCATGCTTTGTCAAACTTTCCAGCAATTCCTAAAATGTCAACCTTCAATACTCTGGAAAGCAAGTTTTATTTTATCTAGTAGTTAAGTATTATCTTTTATTTGGGGCCTCCCTCACTATAAATTTAATGGAATGACCAAAACTTCACAAATGCAGTAATGTAGTTGCTACTATCATACATGAAACTTCTCAGCTCACTTACCTCCTCCTCCTGTTTCTGAATAAATTTGTTCTGTTTGCATGTATAAAAGTTCATGTCACCACACTTATTAAAGAAGTCTGTGGTGCGTTGGAAAGAGCATTTGATCTGGAATTACATTATTTCCAAGACTACTTCTATCCCTTAGTAACATTTAACTGCCACAGTGCCTTGGTCACATCACCTGTAAAATGCTCATTACTGCTCTAACTCACCATATTTTGGGGGAATATCAAGTAAGATTACGTACGGAAAAGTCAAATATAAAGAAGTGTTGTTCACTAGAGAAGAAACAAACCTGCACCCTTTCTCTGCACTTAACAAAGTGGTAAACCAACCACTTGAAATTGGCCTCTTCTCAACCCCAGTAGAAAGATACCAGCAGCAAAATTGTGTGGATTCTAGCTAATGCTCGGGATGCCTCTTACTTAATAAAATAAATACAATTAAATTAAATTTTAAAAAATCCACCTCTTGCTCTTCCTCTCCATCTCTTGGCTCTATTAGTCAAGGTAATTCTGAAAGTCAGCCTGTAATCGACCTTTCATGTGGGGCCCTAATGTGTAGTGCCTTTGTTTGTACACGGTTCTCAAAGTTTCAGCCAGGGCCAGCAACTTTAGTATCCTGAAAACTTGTTAGAAATGCAAATAATTGACCCCACTCCAGACCTACCCCTGAATCAGAAACTCCCGTGTGGGGCCTAGCAGTGTGGGTTTGAACAAGTCCTCCAGGCGACTCTGATGCACGCTCACGTCTGAAAATCACTGCAGGTCGTCCCATCCTACCCATCTATGCATGGCACCTTGTCATAACTCGCAGGTGACTTTTCACCTCCCTCCTTCACAAAGCACCACGCGTCCCTCCTGCATCGAGCACGAGCACTGAATCGACAGCTCAGATTGAGGGGAGACCCAGGGCAGGAGCCCGAGCCCCAGGACGGGCCTCCGCCGGCCCCGTCCCACCGGCTCGGCTCGGGAGGCGTCAGGCGGGGGTTGGCGCAAACACGCCGCGGGCCGGCTCCTCGGCCGCCGTTACCTGCACGAGCGTCATCTGCGAGCCGAGCGCCAAGAGGATCTTCTCAGTCTTGGTGGGGTACGGGTTGTCACGGTGCTTGTAGAGCCACTGCTTCAGGGGCCGCGCCATGTCTTGCAGGGCCTGCCGCTTGTGCCTCACCTTCCCGCCGTTCTGCCTGGCCCTGAGCATCGGGGGAGGGGGAGGGGGAGGGGGGAGGGGGCGGCCCGGGTGAGCGGCGCCGCCCGGCCGCTGTCCCCGGGGCCCCGGGGCCCCCCGCGCCTGGACGCCTGGACGCCTGGACGCCTGGGCGCCGTAGGCCGCGCGGCCCGCTCTCGGGGGCGTCGGGCTCCGAGGGACGCGCCCGCCCCGCGCCCGCCAGCGGAGGTGAGGCAGGGACGGAGCCGCACTAACGCGCATCTCGCTTTGAAATGGCCTGCTTGCCGCCAGGGGCACGTGGCGGCAAGGACACTGTCTTGAAAGGCGGGAGAGCTTGGCCAGCGGCCAGCGCCTAGAGCTGGAGGGGACCGGACGGTTGTTAAGCGACCTGAGGGAAAATGGTATTTAGGCTCCGGATCTCGCAGCGGGGCCGGCCCCTCTCCCCCGCGCCCGCGCCCGCGCCCGCGCCCGCCCTAGGGATGGGCCCGGTCAGGGTGCTGCCAGCTCTCGAACGTTCCCGTGGGGAGCTCACGCCTGCCTCTCCCGCCTCTCGGGAGCTTCCCGAGCTCAACCACTGGACGGCGGGAATAGAGCAAGGGATGCTGGCGGTCCTGCAGCCCCCGCTCTTTCCCACGGAGCTATTTTCTTTGATCCTCTGGACAAAGGGGAAATTCTCCACGCAAGTGTTTGTGGAGGAAGGACGCAGAACCTTAACCCCCCCCCCCCCCACACACACACACACCACCCCAGGGGCCTTTTCCCGACTGAAGGGAGACTTTAAAAGGTATGGAAAGCTCGGTCCCTGAGCAAAAAGCACGTTCAAAAAGGGAGGGAAGAGGCTGAAGCAGCGCGGAGCCCTAGGAGGCTTCGGCGCTGCGCTCCCCGGCGGCTCCGGGAGGTGTCGCCGCGCGCCGCGCCCTGCGGCTCCGGGACGGTCGCGCGCCTGCGCCGCAGCTTCCAGGACTTTCGCCTCCTGAAACACTTTGAAGTGCAACTCAACGCGAAAGGACTGGTAGTGATATTTCCACGAAACCTAATCTCTATTTCACTAACCAGCAACGCCGCAGAGCAAGCAGCTGATGCAATCTTTCAGGTGGAGACGGCCAGGACGGCCGCCCCTCTCCCGCGGGGCGCTCGGGGAGCCGCCGCGACGCCTCGGCAGCCGGAGGGAGCTGCCGGCCCACCCGCGAGTTCCCGCTCCGCAGCGGCCCCTCACCCCACCAAGCCGAAACCCGGCGCGGCAGGCCGGCCGCCTCCACCCCCCCCCCCCCCGCCCGGGCTCGCAGCGGGCCCCGCCGAGCCGCGCGCGCCCGCGCCCGCGCCCAGGGCGCCCCGCGCATTGGCGACCTTGCCAACACCTTCGAGGCAGCTCCGAGGCCCCGTCGCGACAGAAGATGGGGAAGGCCACGGGGCCGGCCTGACCCGGGACGCCCTGACCGCTTGGCCCTGCCCTGTTCCTTGGCATCGCGCTCAGCCCCCTCTGCCTAGCTCTCAGCCGCGTCTGCACCCGTGGGCCGGAGCGGGGCAGGCAGCCCCCACCCTGAGATGCAGGTATCGGGGCCCGAGGGGCCGTCCCAGGTGTTCTCACTTTCCAACAAGCCTCTTGTGAGCTGTCCTGATGAGCTGATTCCCCTATATTTCGAGAAACTAATGCTCGAGACCAGGGGCGGAGACCTTCCCTCCCGGGGACTCTGGGTCTCTAACCCAGGGGCCTGGCTGCCACTTGCACGCCCCGCGCCGCTCACCGCTCCCACTGTCCCGGCTGCAGGCGGGCGGGGGTCCCGGGAGGGTGCGCGTACCCAGTCCTCCGGTGTCTCAGGCCGAGGTTGTCCTTGAGGGGCGGGCCGTCCGGAATGCCCACCTCGGGGCGGGCGTGGGCACTGTCCAGGACGCCACCATAGGGCCGGCTGCCCCGTTCCCGCTCCGCAGCACCGCGGTCCTCAAAAAGCACGGCGCCGCTGAGCTTGTTGAAGACGATGGTGTTCATGGTGCGGGCTGGCAGGGGCGCGCCGCGCGGCCGCAGCGCCTCGAGGCCTGGCCGCCGGGAGCTCCGCAGGGCTCGGGTTCTAGACGAAGAAGATGCATCACGTTACTCGCTCAGTGCTCACGGCCCAACGCGTCCCGAGCCCCGGGCTTGGCCGAGGCTCTGGGCCCGGGAGCCGAGGGGAGGAGCGGGGCTGCGGCACCTGGACACGGGAATCCTTGCTCTCCCCACCTGGCTACACCGCTAACCCGCCAGCCTCCCCTCCCCCCCAACCCTGCTCGCTGGGGGGACAGGTCCCTACCCTCCTTCTGGCCCCCCGACATCGAGTTCCCAAGGAACCTCAACCAGGAATAATTTACCTGCGTTGGCAAAGGAAAGTAATTCCTAAACGAGTTCTTTTCTTGGTTTTAATCTGGAAGAACTGCAATCGGGTTAGCGGAGCCCGAGAGGCGCGGGGAGGGGGGTGTTGGTTCTTCAGGCACACGGAAGTCTAAAGCATCGCGGAGCTCCCACTCGGGTTAGAAGGAGGGATTGGAAGGAAGGGAAATTTGGGGGTAATATGAACGACTACATCTGCAAGTCCCGGTTAATGAGTCCCAGGCCACACTGGGATTCCGGGGATTTTCATGTTTTCTAGATCCTGGATGGTTTGGCTGAAACCCCTGCGTTCTAATTCTGGCTAAGGTCCCTGGGGGTAGGGGTGAGGGCAGGGAAAGTCAGCTCACTCCAGAGCTAGAAAGTTAAGTGGCGTCAGAGGCAAATGCACCACTTTGTGTCCCTCCCCCCCACCCCCGCCCGCTCCAGGACGCGCAGGGTCCCGGCGGGTCAAAGGCGCCGGAGACCCGGGCCTCCCGGAACCCGCTGTCAGTGCGGTCCTCTTCCTCAGCGCGGGTGTGAGCCTGGAGCTCGGAGCCCCTCCTCACTCGCCCCTCTCTGGAGCCTCGGGGAACCATTTCAGAGGTTGCATAGGTGTCAGGAGCGGAAGGAGGCATAGCGGTCCGCGCACCACCGAGCCTGCGGCTTCCATCCTTGGAAAAAGCTTGCAGCTCACCTCCGGGGTCGCGGCGGCCCCGAGCCTCTGGCCGCAGAGCGCCGGCCTCAGGTTCAAGCGCGCGCCGCGGCGGAGCAGTGGAGTTACCGCCCCCATCACCCCGCCTCGCGCCTCGGGGTAGCTCCTGTTTCTCCCCAGCCGCCTCCGCACTCCTGCCAGCCCCCCCTCACCCCGCCCCGCCCGGGCCGGGGCAGCCACCCCAACACCGCCAGATCTTCTGCCTCGCAGAGCGCCCACACTCGCCAACGCCCCCTAACCCCGCCCTCCCGCCGCCACAGCAGCGGCCACGCGCGACACTGAGGACCGTGACCACAAAGATTGAGAGACGGCTACCGTCAGGATTCCTGGGGAGGTGCAGCCAGCCTTCTGCGGAGTGCTCAGTGCACTATAAGGCTGAGTCCTCCCGCGCAGGCAGGTACGTGTCTGGAGTGTGCCCACAGCCTCGGCGAAAAGTGTCCAAGCAAATTTCCGTGCTTGCAGCCCCTGTTCTAAGGTCAGGACTAGCCTTGGTGGTGGTGGTGGTGGTTTTTTGTTTTTTTTTTTCTTTTTTAAATCAGTGCGCGTAGTGCTTTGCGTTCACGCTGAGATGTTTGTCCAACACACCCTTTCCCACTCCGACTGTGTCTCTCCGCCCCGTGGTCCCATAGTCAACGGCGAGTTTTTCCAGGCGACTCCGCCGTGAGGTTTGCCACCCCGGACCTTTTCCTGGCTGTCCCAAGCCCACGCAGAGGTCGCAGCCACAGACACCCGGCGCAGTCTGGGTCTGCAGGCTGCAGGCGAGTTGGGAGGGGGCTGCAAGGGTCCGAGAGCCGGGTCCGGAAGCGAGGGGTTCGGGGCGTGGGGCGTGGGAAGCGCAGCTGCCGGCCCTCACCCGGCGCCCAAGCGCAGTCCCCAGCGCCCCTTTCTGCTCCTGCACCCCCCACTTCCCCTTGCCCTGCCTCGCTCCAAACTGTCGCTTGGGGAGCTCCCTGCGTGTGGAACTACCGCACCCGACGCCCGCGAACAACTGTAAAGCCGCGCAGGAGCGGCCACCCCGGGGCGCGGACCTCGAAGCGGGGTGGGGGCAGGGCGGGGAGAGCCGAGGGCAGGAGGCAGAGGGAACGCGCCCCCCCCCCCCGGAGCCAGGGCGAGCCGCGCGTCCCCCGGCGCCGAGCACGACGCGCGACCCGAGGGCTGTACCTGTGGCGGTGCGGCCGGCGGCCGGCGGCAGGGCGGCTGGCTCTCCCGCGTCGAGGCTAGGCGCGCTCCCATCCCCGCCGCATGTTCTCGGCGCGGGCTCCAGCGCGCTCACCGCAGCCACCGCCGTCCTCTCGGCTTTATTTACGCAGACGGGCGCGCGCGGCCCGGGCACAGGAATACCGAGGCCTTCTCATGTTTCTTGACTGCGCGGCCCAGCCGGCGAACATCCTGCGGGCGCGGTATCCACGTTCCCGGGCCGGCGAGAGGAAGCCTCAGCACCCTCCCGGCCGCGGGGACTGCCGTTAACCTCGCAGACGAGCCGCCGCTGTAGGCGCCGCCGGGGAGGCCCCCCCGGCCCCCCTCCCCCCCCGCTCGCCGGGTCCTCCCCAGCGGGGCCCGGCTCTCAGATCCACCGGCCCCGCAGGCGCAGAGCAAAAGGGGCTATTTCCTTCACACTTAAGGGAGAAATTGGAGAAGCCGCAAGTAGCGCTCGGCTCGGGCTCCGGGAGCTGAGAGACTGCGGTGCAAATCCCGCGTCTTAGCTGGCCCGAGAGCCGGAAATTTAGCCACGCGCGGCCAGCAGGAGAGTGCGCTGCGATGCGCCCTTCATTTGCTTCGCGATTAGCGGGAGAGAAGTTAGAGCTCAGGTTTGTGCCTCTAACGTGCGAGCATATCACGGGAGGTGCTTGCGCCCCGGGAGCTTCTTTTCTGGTGTCACCGGGCTTCTGAGGTCCGGGTTGTCTGGGATCCAGGCGCACGTCCCGCGTCCGAGGCCAGGGCTGGAGAGGCTGCGCTCGCCGTGGACACAGGGGTGGAGGGAGGCAAGGCTGGGGCGAGGCGAGCCCAGGTGCCCAGCCCACGGTGACCCAGGTAGAAAGAGAGGGCGAGCCCAGGGCCAGGGACCTGCATGGAGGAAAGGGCATGGAACTTGGAAGAATCCCGAGCTGGGACACAGTGCAAGGAGTCAGAATGCCTCTCAGATTCCCTTATTGACGATAGTTCTCTTCCCACCATCACCCTAAATATAAGAGTAGCGAAAGCTGTAATTTGGGTGCAACGGTGAAGCTCAGAGCTTCTGGCAGCCTTGAATATCCTCCAGGCGCCGAGCACGAAGCCGCCCGCGTACTCGCCGCGGGCCTTGCCGCCGCAGCGACACCTTCATCTTTTTGTAAGAGCGAAAGTAGATTTTCCCAAACCTGAAAGTTATGACATCATTATTCTTTTCTCCTTAAAGGTGGCTGGTCAGCTCTGGGGCAGAGGCCCACCTAAGCATCTTCCTTTTATGGCCCTGGAAGTGGTTAAATATATCTCTATATTAAAGCTACTATTTCCAAGACTAATCACACCTTCGAATTTTCCATTATGTTATCTCCCAAAATACGCGATGGCAAACCCGGCAGTGGCACAATCTAAAGCAGAACAGGACGAAGGTTTAAGTTTTTGCGCGTTAGGCAGATAAATATTATCATTTGAGCACATTCCCCCCTGTCCTTGTTTTCCCTTCATGTATAATTTGAGGTTGGAACGTTAGCATTTTGTCATTGGCGCCGCACTTGACTTGCTGAAGTGTGAATTCAATATACACATCGGTCTACAGAACTCGCTGTGGGATTTAAAGTCCCATCATAAAATTTCAGCCACAGACTTGCAGCGAATAAGTTTCACAATTGATAAATTGATAATTCACAGGAAGAAAGAGAGGGATTCTCTCCTATGGCTCTATGATGGTGGTCACCAGTCATTATAATGAAATCAGCTGTAAAACGCCCCTCTGACATCTATTTTGGCCAGCTGTGCTGTGTAAAGCAACAAGCATGTACTTGGTTGCTTGTAATTTCATTGTACAGTACTGAGTTAGGGAGTAGTATATACTGCATTTTGTTGTTTTAGTCTTAACTGCATTTACACAATTTTAAAATGCACTTAGAGGACTTTCATCTTAGATATATTTACGTATAAGATTTGTTTTCTTAAAATGTGATATAAAATATACAGCAAAATAATCTTTGTGTGAAACATTTTTTATTTGGTATAGGAATAAATATACACACCTTTGTCTTAAGTCACTGAAAAAGTATTGCAGAATTATTTTAGATTATAGTTTAGTAATTAGAATCCATTTTAAAATGAAAAAAAAAACAGTGAAGGGTTGGTTTTTAAATGAAATCATATGGAGGATCCCTCCATAATATACAAATGGGCATGTGTTTTCTGATAGACCAAAATTTTTATTTTTGCAAGTTTCATCCTCTGTGCAAGAATAAAGTTTCTTCTTTATTTTAACCCACAGTTCAGACACAGTTATCATTATATTAAATTCCACCTCTTCTGAAGATGAATTTTACTGAGCTTCTAATGCTATGTTGTAATCTCAGCATATGAAATGCTGCATTATAATCCTCAGAAGCAAACCTTCAAGTTTTAGAAAACATATCAGAAGACCTAAGAGAATATGTAGTTTGTGGGAGATGGCCATGTGCAGGTGAAAGAAAAAACAGCTTAGGCCGGAAGTCAGAAAATTTGAGTCCTAATCTTAATTTTGGTTAGTTTGATCTTGGTTTAGCCTGAACTTACTAAAGCATAAAAGATGAAGCTATTAAGTTTTCCACAAATTTGCCATATGCTATTATTAAGATTTTTTTTTTAATGTGAAAGCAATATATTACTACTGCTAAAGCTAGAAAAATGTTAAGTAACAACATTTGGCAGAAATCTTGATTCATTCTGTTAGACCTAGAGTGTCATTATAAACATAAGCAATTTTCACTTTCTAATAAAAAAAAAGCCTTCATTTTAAGCATTTTGGTATTTTACCAAGGAGCCTGACAGTTCAGAACAAATATTGATTAAAGTTTTTGAAAATAAGGATTGCTTTTAAACTCTTTTTTTCTAGTTATTACTTATAGGCAATGATATAAATTACAAAGCCAGGGAATGACTGTCACTTCCCGTCCAAATGTTATAAAATAGTAAATTTATGAACAAATAGCAGGTTCACCTCACACTTGGCCAGTGTGACTTGTAGAGATACATGTCGAAGTGCATAAGGGAAACAGCGAAGCCCATAGTGAAAGCCACAGCTGCAGAAACGTGGTGGGTGAGCCAGCAGAAATGGGAGCCTCCAAATTTCTCACAAGGCATTTTTTGCTTTGTTTATGATTTAATTTTAATTGCATAAATAATGCAGGATAAATTCTCTCTGAGAGGGCCTTCTCCATAAATTCACTCACAGCCAAGGAACAGAGTACAAGTGAAAGTTCCTCGTCAGCCAGCTCCACCCAGTCACGTTCCTGGGTAGCAACCACCAAGAGGTGGCCACTGCTGATTTGATGTGCAGCCTTTGGCTCCTTCTTCTCTGGGTTCACATACATGAATGCAAGCAAATCATCATAGTTTCGCTTTCTGACCTTTTGAAATAAATGAGACCATAACTTATGCCCTTATATAAACATACACAGACACACAGAATTAAACTAAAACTCGCTTTTTCATTCGATTTCATAGAGAACTTTCATATTAGGACATATACATGTAATTCCGTATTTTTAAGTCTTACATGATGCTCCATAATCCATTTAGTCATTCTCCATCATCATTTCTGCCTTTTCAATTCTCACTATAATAAACATTAAACACCTTTGTTGGACTATTTCTGCACAAGTGTAAGCATGTTTCTAGGAATCGCTATACAGATGTGAAATTCCTGGGTTGAAGGAGACATGATTTAAAAATTTTGATAGATATTTCCTAATTTCCCTCCAATCTATGCCCCTAAAGTCCCCGTTTGCTGACGTGCTACATAGCATTTCATATATTTGGACATCATAATGTTTGCCAGTCTGATGAGTAAAATAGTGTCTTATTGTGTGAGAAGATTTTCATTTGTTTATAAGCCATTTGTATTTCTTAATTAAAGAAACTTGCTTATAATTTTATTAGATGCCTTGTTAATTTTATAAAGATCCTTTATAAATCATTTTTCCATGATATATATGTTTTATATAGTGCAAATATGTTACCTGGTCTGACATCTGCCTTTTGCCTATTTTGATTTTGCCTTATAGGGGGTTTAAAGGTGAATATAGGTCAATAGGTCTGCATTTTCCTTTATGAATTCTTGGTTTTGTGTCTTCCTTACAATTTTGTGTCTGTATTTTGTGTTTTTATTTTCTTCTAATGGTTTTAAAAAATTATTTTCACTTGGCTCTTTAATCCTCTTGGAATTAATCTGTATATGTTGTGAGGTGGAAATCTAACTTGATTCTTTTCTCTTCTTCAGTTGAATAGCTAGTTATTCCTGTGGTGTCCCTTAAAGAGTTTTCCCCCACTGATTTGAAATTCCTTTTCTGGTGTACATGGCGAATTCCTTTCCAATGTAGATTGGTCTAAGAGATGTTGCAAAACACCCAAAAGGCTGTAATAAATTTAATCTTCAAAATTTTAAAACCATCTTGCGCTCCAAAGACTTCCAATATTATTCTGTTTCTAATTTCAGAGCATGTCAAGTATCGAAATAGTAATATGCATGGCCTGGTTATGGTTCTAATTTAGAAGGCTAATTCAACACTGTTCTAGGACGAAGCTGCCTTTTATTTTGTCGTGTCCTGCTCGAAGCAGGAGAGCAGTTTCGGGCAGCCATAGTCTCCAGAGTAGAGGACGGCTGTACAGAGCTTTTCAAATGCATCACATAACCAAGTGGTAACTGACCACCAGCAATATAAGGTTATTTGTAAAAGTGATGAGTCCCTGCCATCCATCATTTGAAAAAGTAAAATGCATCTTTTTTTTTTCTTGCTCAATACTTAATGGAATGCGAATTACTTTTTTTTTTTTTTTTCACAAAGCAACCAGTCAATATGAGAACCTTCAATCTGCTTGCATATTAGTCGAATTCACTCTGGACAAACATGCAAATATTTTGTTGCCAACACTCCTCAAAACGTTAGCTACATAAAAAGTACAGAAATACAAATAATGAACAGTCAGTAGAGCTGAGATCCAGGTGGGTTAATGTTCTTCTTCTACTTCCCAGAGCTTGAGACAGGGCCTGAAGTAACCGTGAAGCACTAACACTTCATCTTTTCGTTTCATTCCAAAATATCTTCGGTAGCCACCAATAATCACAGAGTCTCTACTCCATTATACACATGAAAATATACTATATTGTGGAATCTTGAGGTGAAATCTGGAGAACGTTTTGTCCTCAAAATGTGCATTGAAATACAAGAATTTCTCCCAGGAGACTATTCTATCTTGAAAATCAATTTGCTTGCATATCAAAACGTGGCCATTTAAATATAGTGAAGACTTTTGATCACCAGCTAGTATGACTCTATGTTTGGAACCAAATGGACTTCAGGTACTCAATAGAGTTTTAAGATGCAATTACTCTATGTACTTCATGCTGTATCAAGCTTTTGGCTGACCCCACCACCCCATCCATCCTCCCTGCTTTCATTTTTATTCTGTTTTCATGTATGTGTGGTTTATTTGAATAAATTCACCAAAGGAATGCGTGTGAGCAAAAGTGATGTATTCAACTTTTGCTTAATCTGCTTAAAAAGAAATTGCTTGTCTTCTTTAACTCTTCCCTGTTACCAAGGGCTGGAACACGGATGTGACAGTGACCCACATCTATTGATCAGATAACAACTCAAAGAACAGCAGAGAGTCACAAGATGAAAGGAACCTGGGGCTTTGAATGGACCACATGGATGAGAGCTTCCGGGCTTGGGCTCAGATAACTCTTTCTGGGAATGGCTGGACAGTAAATGTGTGAGGTTTTGTGGGTCATAAGTTCCCCGTTCAACTCTGCCACTGCAGTGTGAAAGCAGCTGTAGATAATGCTTGAGTATGAATGAGTCAATGAATGAGTGTTGCTGTGTTGCTGTAAAACTATTTAATGGACACCGAAGATTGAGCTTTATGTAATTTTCATGTGCAACACAATATACTTCCCTTGACTTTTTTTTTTCCAGTCATTTAAATATGTACAAACTGTTCTTACCTCAGGAACAGAAACAGACAGCAGGCTAGATTTGACGGGAGGTTGATTTTGCTGGCCCCCCGCACCTGGGCTATTCAGCTCTGGACTCTTATGAGGGACCAATAGACTTCCCCTTCTTGAAGTCACAGTACTTTGGGGTTTCTTGACAAAGGGAACTTAGCCTATATGCTCCATAATGCACACCTGTACAAAGTTACCGCCAGCGGGCTTAAGCAAAGCACTTTTAGATGACTGGAGGCTTTCCCAAACAGAGGGAACTCAAAAGATGTCAAGAAAGCATGCTTTCTCCCCTCTCCTCCTGAGAATGTGTTAAATATGTTTAGAGAATCAGCCTAATTATTTTC
Source organism: Canis lupus baileyi (assembly GCF_048164855.1). Lineage (NCBI taxonomy): Eukaryota > Metazoa > Chordata > Mammalia > Carnivora > Canidae > Canis > Canis lupus. The sequence goes on along the minus strand of NW_027326414.1, from coordinate 422,602 downwards.
ACAATATTTTTAATGCTGTTCTTTTTGTATTTTAACCCCCTTTAAAAAAAAAGTATTGACATACCTTTAGACACGGTATTGTTTGGGTTTTGATGCTTATGTTTTTTTTAAGTCATGGAAAAATGGTGATTAATTTATAAGGATTACTGTTTTCTAGCTCACTTCCTCCTGCCTCTCCCCCAAACCCCACAAAATTCAAACTATTTTTTCCATTGTTTTCTTTTAAAATAATCAACAGTAAACATTTATGGGACACCTGCATGCAAAATCCTGTGCCAAGAACTGCATTGAATTTGATTTAAAAGACATGATCCTTGCCTAGCTTAGAAACTTGTTAAGAAAGCCCCAGAAAACAAACATACCTCATCTAAAATGTTCTAAGGTGTCTGATATAAAGATTGCTTGAATCCAGTAAATCTGTAAATCATCTGTAGAAATTGCATGAGGGAGCATAAAGACGATAGAAGGGCCATTTTATGTGTCTGCTAAAAATTTTGTAACCATATTACCAACATCCTTCCTGAAAACATGCAAAAAGATCATTATTTCAGAAATTTGAGCCTGATTGAAAAACAGCATTTTCACCTCTTACATCAGACATTTTCAAGTTTTATGCCAAAAACCTCTGGGTTTCAAGAGAGATTTTTAGGGCTTCCATTGGAAAAAAAAAAAAAACAGCAAGAGTAAACACAGGAGTTGTTAGCTCATCTTTCCTGGTCCAGGCCTTCCTGAAACCTGCCTCTGGTCCTCCACCTTTACACTCTTTTGGAAAACTCTTGAAGGGAGAGGGGGTTTGGAAGAGACAAGTTTTGAGAATAAACTTGTCATATGTGGCAGTGAGGTAATTCTTGAGAGAGAAGCCTCTACCTCTCTCCTAAGACCAATTCTTGCCCAAGTGTCTCGGCTCCAGACTACCCCGGCAGGCAACTTATTGGGGTGGAGTGGTGGGGTGGAGCAGTTGGGCCTTCACCTAGAACTATACAGTGATCCTAAGTAATTAGCTATCTGTTTGTTTTGATATTCATTGATCTTTGCTAAGTGTGCTTTGATGTTGTCAGCTACTACAAATCCTGTTTTAGAAGGGAGTGTGGGCTATACAAGAAAGGGAAAAGGAAAAAAGGTGTTTATGCCAATGAATTGTGCAATTTAAATAGCCCAAAGTCTAGGATAAGAGAAGCCCTGTAATATCCAAATATCACAGTTTTTTTTTTCTTGGACCTGCAGTAGCGGTCAGCTCAAGACAGAATGTCCTAATGCTGCTCTTCTGGACTCTTATAAATGGGGACATAGTTATGGAATAAAAAAATTTACATCACATGCACATGGCACTTACTACATGCCCATGTACCATCGTAGGCACTTAACTCATGTCATTCTCACAGCCATCCTTTGGGGTAAGCACCTATTAGTGCCCATTTTGTAGAAGAGGACGCCTAGGCCTAGAATTGCCCTAAGTCACGGGTTGATCACTGTTGGAGTTAGGATTTGAATGCCGTCAGGCAGGTGCCAGAGCTCATTTGCTGAATCACCTAATTCTGACTAACCGCCTCTCTGAAGGTACACTGGAAGGGTAGAGAGAAAGAACGTTACTTGACTGCATCATTGTAGGCACAGCTAAATACGTGGTTGCACACCTTTTGGCTCCTCATGCAGCAGCAGGAAATTTGACACCAGTGTGTTTGCTTTCCTTTCTGTATGTGACCTTGGTGGGGAGCAGATAGACTCTCAGTGTCACCCAGAATGTGCTGACTTCCCACAGCTCCGACATCATTGCAAAAGGCTGTACTTCCTGTTAAATTTCATGTGTGTGTTCACACTCAAAAGCTAATAACTGCTGACTCTTCTGTGGGTTCTCTCAATCTGGAGAACATCCTTCCTACCAGGCGGTGAAGTGGTTCAGCAATGAAAAACAACATACTTTGGAACACCCCCAGCGATCTGGAAATGTTGCTCTGTTATAGGAATAGACACAGCATGATTGTAAGTGGCATATCCCAAGTGGGGTGAAAACCAGTCGTTTGACTGAGAGGCCTAAAGAGATGATAGTGGCTCCTACAACTTCATGAATTTCTTGCTGTTTTGTCTTGTCTTGTTTTGTTTTGTCTTGTTTTTGTTTGGGATAGCTTCTAGGCCTCCCTCTAATATTCGTGTAGTCCAAGGCAAAAGTACAAATGGACGCCTACACACCATATGTCTAAATATTTAAAAGTTACAAATCAAGCTAAAAACACTGTTAAATAAAATATGTCACATCCCTCTACCTTGACAACTATACTATCATGATGAAAAATCAAAAACTATTTAAAGTTATGATTTTTCTTTGAAAAATATTGAAGACAAGTTGGTTTAATTGTTACTGCACATGTCTGGATGTTTTGTTGTTGGACTAGCAATGTTAAATGAGTAATAAAATGAAAGAGACACAATTTGTAATTTATTATGTATTTATTTAGTTAAATTTATTTTCCTTGTCTTCATTTCAGTAAAGATCACTGTGTTATTATGATCGATATGCTCTCATAACTTGTGTTCTGAAGGAATTCAAATAAAAAGTAATTCTACTAAAAGTGTCCAAGATATATTGAATATATGAAATAAGTGAATATATTTTCATCAAGAATGTACATTAAAGCAAATATAGAAAATTTTAGGTTTAAAGTTATTTTAATATAGTTTATATATTTTTAATATATATTGTTATGAAGTGCTATTTCATTCTAAAACATTATATGTAACATTCAAATAGAAAAGAAAAATTAATAATTAATGAATATAGGATTTTAAATAAAGCTGAAATTTTATTTAATATTTTGGAAAATTAATTTAGAATATTCCATATAAATAAAATTATCTGTTCATGCTAGTGTTCAAGGCATAGCTGGTTGTCAGTGTAAAGTATTGATATCTGATTTCATGAATGACAGTCTAGATCTACACACTTATCAATCTTTAAGTGTTATAAATTGTTTAATATTGCAAAATGTTCTGTCACTGCCAGGTGCAACCACTGCAAAGATTTGCTAAACATTGAATATCTTGTATTGGAGAAGCAAGAAAGTGATGCCAGGCACTTCTGGAAAACAAATACTATATGAAGCAAGGCTAGATTGCATTCAGAGGATTTGCTGAGTTGATTAACTTATCTTTTCTCTCTGCTCTTGAAAGAAATGCTCACCTCTAATGTTCTTAGCAGGATAACCAAAACCTTTCCAATATTTGGAAGTGATTACCTTTTATCCTCAGGTTATACAACAAACAATGTGTAGAAGAATTCCTATGGGCCCTGAATGGTATTGGTCACAACAGCAGATTTTTTGGTTTAAAGTCATTCTAATGAGTGCTAAGTCCTATACAACAGAGGCACTGTGTGCTCTTTAATATAGTTACCTGCACACATGTGTGTGATGTAGGTACTTTCAAAGAAAGGTTCAGGACAGTGGCCCCTTGCCTGGGTCTAAGGGTGATACTGGTTGTTTCGAGTGCTTTTAAATTTTTTGCATTTATTTACGTACTGATTAACTGACTTCTAAAAAATTTATTAAACTTGGGTTCTCTGATGAATCAAAATGAAATCACACTTACTGAATAATTCCCATGAGTTTATCCTCTGATGAGCCTACAATGATTAATGCATGTGACAACACCTGAAGTGACAGAAAGGAGTGTCATTTTTAACAGGGCAACATACATTTTTAAGAGGGGCAATTATTACAGAGCCGTTCTTAGGAAACAATATTTTCACTGAGGGTCAGGGGATTATACACTTGAGCGAAGTCAGCTTTTCTGTTTTTTTTTTTTTTTAAAGATTTTATTTATTTATTCATGATAGTCACAGAGAGAGAGAGAGAGAGGCAGAGACACAGGCAGAGGGAGTAGCAGGCTCCATGCACCGGGAGCCCGACGTGGGATCCGATCCCGGGTCTCCAGGATCGCGCCCTGGGCCAAAGGCAGGCGCCAAACCGCTGCGCCACCCAGGGATCCCGCGAAGTCAGCTTTGCAAATTATTTCCCTTAAGATGAATGAGGAGACAGCTGATTATGGGCACTGCATATGGCTACTACCACTTACCAGCCTTATTCACAGGCAATCATGAGCTCCACAAAATGCTTTTTATTTCCTTCAACACCATGTTTTTCAACATGTAGCTTGTGAACTGCCTTAAGCAGGGGTACTTGTTAAAAATGCACATTCCAGATCCCAACTATACATGCTGAAAGTCAGGTTTCCTGGGCTTAGGCCCTATGGCAATGCTAACACAGATGTTTCTCAAACCATACTTAGGGAAAAAATTGATTTAGGGCAGTGGCGCTTAAGCTTTTTAAATTATACACCCTGATTAGTAAAAAATATTTTGGGCAGACGTCTCTAATATATAATCATGTATTTGTAAATAGTCTATGTGCACTATTGTCCTATTATATCATGTTAATTCTAAAACACAAAAAAAAATTTTTTTAAAGGCAAAGGTAAGTAATATTTTTAAAATATCTTTTTCTCTCAGTGAAACAAAAATATTTTTTGCTTCCAGCAAAATATAATTGTTAATAAGTAAATATATATTAATATGATCAACAGGTTTTAGTGAAAGTTTTATAATTTGAATTGCTTCATAATTAAAAAAATCTTGGCTTAATAATAATTTAAAAGTTGGGGCTCAAGTTCAGGTTAATTAGAGACTTGTTTTTCATGTCATCTCAAAAAAAGATACTTCAAGACAAGACAGATTCACACAGAATAGGTCAATTTCAGACCACATTTACCATTTGTTTTCGGCCCACCCACAATTAAAAGAAGAGTTTGCTTAAAATTATGCTTACAAGTCTTTGGGGATCCCTGGGTGGCTCAGCGGTTTAGCACCGGCCTAGGGTGTGATCCTGGAGTCCCAGGATCGATTCCTACATCAGGCTTCCTGCATGGAGCTTGCTTCTCCCTTTGCTTGTGTCTCTGTCTCTCTCTGTGTCTCTCATGAATAAATAAATAAAATCTTTTAAAAAAAATTATGCTTACAAGTCTTCCTTGATATCAATCAGTTCTTATAAATTAATCACATGTTGCATTTTTATTTTCAACAACTGACTTTAATAATTCGCTTAAACTCTTTGAGAAATTTTTAAAAAGATGTGAAAATTTCTGTTTTCAAGTTTTTAAAGTGTGATCGGAGTTTCAATAGGCAATACAAGTCATTTTAAGGAGCAAAATCACACAATGGTGGGTACACTTGTAAATCATGAGTGTCTTTTGGAAAACAGTTACTTTCTCAATTATTGTTAAATGTCATCTTTACCTGAAGGGGGCAGATGAAGAGTGTTTTATGCTTTTTGTTCTTAAATAACAGCTAAGGTAGATTCCCATTGAAAGTCATATCCTCAAGAAGATAAACAAATGACCATGGCTTTTAAAGCTGAAGTTTCAGAGTTGTAAAGGAAATGGTGAAAATGATGAGGCTGCCAAGAAGTGAGCATAAGCTAGATATTGGGAGACCTGTGTTTTATGTCCACTGCTTTCATTTGTATCCCATAAAAAAAGAGCAGTCATGGATGCTAATTGCTGACATTGCCAATTCACTGTGGGAAGGGTATGGAGGCCTCTGGGATAATTGGGTGCGTAGTGGAATTCTTTACTGTGAGGGAGAATAGTAACAATAGCAAGAGCTCATAATTATGGAACCCTTAGGTGCCAGGCACTGTCCAGGGTTTTATATGAATCACTTCATTTCTTACACAATGTCCTGGCACAGTCCTAGAATCAGGTTTTTCTGGATGAGGAATCTGAGTTCAAGGTCATATAGCTACTAAATAATGGAGCCAGGAGTCTGGCATGTTAGGGATTTCATTTGTGGATCTGGGGATTTAAAATGCAGGCCTGGCCCTGGACCTACGATTATGACTCAACTCTGACTTCCCAGTAAGATGGAGGAGGTACTAGAGGGTGCCTGGGGGGCTGAATGCTACACACTCAGGAAACCGACCAATCTCCTGTGGAAGGTGCCCTCTGCAATCTTAAATCTGCAAATAGAGCAGAGGCTAAAATAGCTGATCTTGTCAGCTGATCTTGTGGAGCATTGATTTCCTGAAGACTACAGCCTTCTTTTTTTTTTTTTTTTTTTTTGACTACAGCCTTCTTGGCAGGATTTCCCCGGTTGTTTTGGATCTCATTTACTTCAGAATGTGTTTCTTTAATTTCTGTGACATATAGAGATGCAATATTAGTGGCTGGGGCAATTTCTTGCCCCATTATAAATATTAGTTTATGTTTTCTTGGAGGGCTTCCTCTGATTGAGTCAATACTTTAGCATCCATTCTATTCCAGGCATTGTGCTTGATTCTTGAGATACAGTGGTTTCAAAAATCTGTCCCTTGCCCTCAGTCTAGACAGAAAGAGGTAAGTGGGTAGGTAGTTAATATAGCACGTTGAGATTGTTTTTAGGGCTAAAACAGCGTGCAGAGACTTGGAAAGACAGAAAGTTTCCCAAAGGGATGATTTGAAGATAGCTAGGTGGAGAGGTACGGGCTGCAGAGACTTCATTCACGTGTGTATCATCATACTTCAAAATAGGTATCATGTGCTTCCTATCTCTTTCCTCACTTCTGTCCTTGCCCAATACCCTCTTCACAGATTTCCTTTCATTGTTCTTCTGTTTTTAATTCCTTTCTTCCTTTAAAACAGAATCACTTTCTTATGTTCAGAAGTATATTATTAGCAATAAACAAAAGGAGATGAGCAAATCTTCACCAATAGTCCTTACCGAAGATTAAGAGTTCTCTGTTTAAAGTCATTGAAAATTATTGCAGTAATCAGTGTGAGGTACCAGAGAGGTCTAAAATTCTAAGGGCATTAAATCATGGGCACTCCCACCCTCAGTGTTTAATTCTTATAGTTTTTAAACCACACACACACACACACACACACACAATCTTATTGTTACAAACACTGCTACCTTGAGAAAGCTAGAAAATAAGATAAGCAAAAATTAAGAAAAGAAAAGCACTATATTCCCACCATTGGAGATTATCTTTAATATCTTTTTGATTTGCTTTCAGATACTTTTTTATATATGGATGTATTTTTATAAAAAATGAAATGATTGCAAAGCAAGTTGTTTTGTATCTTGGTTTTCTAATGATCTTTCCCTTTGTGAGTCAAAATTTTAATCTTATCTAATAGTCTATCTTGAATCAGATTTTCTCAATTATCTTCATAATACCATTTAGAGCTAGTAGGTCCTACGTGTTGAATCTAGCTTTTATGGCTCTTGGTTTTCTTATATTCTAGCATCATCCTTAATTTTTTCCTCCATTGTACACTGACTTGTTGAACAGATCCGACCAAGGACCCCAACAGAATGATTTGTCTTGGTTTTGTCTGGGCGTCTTCTGGTGCTATCATTGAACTTCCCCCATCCACACTATTTTCTTATGCTGAAAGTTTGGTTTAAACTTCTGCTCAAAAAAAAATAAAAAAATAAAAAAATAAAAAAATAAACTTCTGCTCAGGTTATGTTAAACATTTTGGCTAGAATATGCCACAGGTGACAGTTTGTGTTTTTTTGTGTGTCACATCAGGAGACATAATGTTTGATGGCTCCACCATTCAGGGGGCTAAATTTGAGCACTGGATTCGGGTGTTGAAAATCTGGTCGCTTTGTGAACGTACACTTATGTTTTTCTCCTGTGACTAGAAAGAAATCTTTAGTATTGCTTTGGCACTTTATAACAGTTAGATTCCCCATAAAACATGCACTTAATGCTTTTTAACACTACTTGACAACCCTTGCCTAGGTCAATAATTTCATTAGGGATCAACAATGATTAAAATCTAATTCAATCCTTCCTTTTCTCTTAGTAGGTAATACTTTTCTATGAAATAACACTTTCTTTCATCAAGTGGTGTTGTTTTGTTTTGTTTTGGTTTGGTTACTCTGTAATATAGTCTAACTGGGGCAGCAAAATAAATGTTTAATATTCCCCATTAGATACATGTTTTCAAAGGAAAAAACTTACTTAATAACTGCCTCAAATGGTGACATCTGGTGAGGAGGGCTTCTTTTTTCAGTATCATTCTCTATTCATGGATTTTCACTGATTCAATCAATGTTCCTATATCCTTGAAACATTTCTGGTCTAAAAAGTTTTAAGTTGAGTAATTCAGTATCAGTTGTTTTACACTGAAGTGCTACTTAAGAGAAACAGATACAGCCAATTCTACAATTTTATGAATATTTTGAAAAAATGAGATTGACAAGATGGTGAAAATCCCTTTCATTACACATGACGAGCCACCTGGCTCAGAGTATGCCCTTCCCCGGTTGCAGTGTGTGAAGTTCAGTCTGTCAGCCTCACAAGATGAAAATGAATTTACTCTTGGAAAAATGGATTTACAAGGCTGAAAGGGAGGCACCATTTCACTAACTGTTCTCTTGTACCATAGGCAAGATAAGATGTCTCTATTTAGAGAATTTTTCTTTTTTATTTCACAATGCAGATATGGAACTTCAGATTTTTTCTTACCCATTTTAAAAAAATGAGTTGATAAACAGCTGACTACTGGCTTAGTGGTGCAGCTCATCACATAGCACATACATTGGAAAGAGGTATATATTTATTTGCTTGTTATTCTGTCTTCTAAAGTGAAGTCAGGGATCCCTGGGTGGTGCAGCGGTAAACCAAGAAGAACATGAAAATGACAAACGTGTGTGAGCGGGTATATATAAGCATGCATACATGCATGCATTCACAGAAAGATGTATTATTGAATTGTAATGTTACTGAATGTCTTGACTTCAGCACTGAAAGTCTCGTGTCTGGGTAAACACTCCAGTCCCAGGCAAAAAGGGATGGTTGGCCACCCTAAAGTTACCAGATAGAAACCACATGGGATTCAGCAACAGATCTCTGATCAGTCTTCCTGTTCTTGACTCAGACATTTAATAAGGCCTTTAATTCAGACATGAGTTAATATGTCAAACTGGCAGGAAAATAACTTATTAAGTACATAAGAATATGAATTCAAGTAAGTATGAGGAATGCACTAAAAGTCTTTAAAACTGCCAGTATGAAAAGGATCAAGAATTGTACTCCCTATTTTTTCTTCAGAAGAGGTAATATAGCTGCCAGTATTTCTGAATATTCCAGCCAAAGCTTGGAAAATAGCATGGCGGAAGGTACGAGGTACTTGAGTTGATTTTCACGATGGAATTTTATTTATACAGAGACCATTCATTGACTGTTTAGTTAGAAAAGACCTTAAAGAATTATATAATCTATCTTTCCACATCTAGTCAAGGCCACAATTAGATCATGATGGGATTCTACCCAATATATTTTTAAAGACCCTCAAATAAAGAGATGTTCCATTATTAATTTTATGCCTCGCCTGAAACTCTCATCCTTTATATGGAACTAATTACTTTTCTGGTTGATGCTAGAGAGTGTGACTAGCCAGAAACCATTCTCTGACAAAGGTTAGAAGATTATTTTTCAATTTCCTTTAAGTATTTTAATTCTAGAAGCTTTTAACTTTTCTTCAAAGTTTGTACTTTTAAACTTTTGATTACATCTGTGCTCTGCTCCAAATCCCTAATGCATACATTTGGGTATGTTCTGCATTCCTAATAGCTCCTAGGTGATGCTGATGGTTCAAGGACCATAGTCTTGCTTGCTTGCTTAATTGAAGTATAGTTGACACACAATGTTACATAAGTTTTAAATGTACAACATAGTGATTCAGCAACTCTGTACATTATCCTATGTTCACCACAAGGATAACTACCATCTGTCACCATACAACACTGTTACAACACCGCTGACTACATTCCCTATGCTGTAACTTTCATACCTGTGATTTATTCATTCTGTAACTGGAAACCTATATACCTCCCACTCCCCTTCACCCATTTGCCCCTCCCCCCACTGCCTTGCCCTCTGGCATCCACCAGTTTGCTTATTCTGTATTTATGGGTCTATTTTTGCTTTTTTTTGTTTATTTGCTTTGTGTTTTTTTTTTTAACCACACGTTGAAGAGCAAGGTTGCAAAGAACTTAGTTATAGCTTACTTCAGACTTTTCTTCTTAACCTAGAAAGACAAATAGTACCCAGTTAGATACAGTCTTTACAGAAAGCAGTGGACATAGATAGAGATGGAAAAACTATTTTAAGGGTATTATTGGTATAGAGAAATATTTGTAAAAACAAAATAAGAAAGCTATTTCTGTAGCATAGTGACTAGACTGCGATATAAATATGAATACTATATACAATGGTGACTTATCCTGTAATTGCTGATTGCTTTAGTTATGAATTTTTAATTCACACTTTATAACTAGATTTAGACTTATTTTACTCCCCTTTGATGAAATTATTTTTCTCTACTTATTTTTTCTTTTTCTTTTTTTTTTAAATGATTTTATTTGTTCATGACAGAGAGAGAGAGAGGCAGAGACATAGACAGAGAGAGAAGCAGGTTCCTTGCAGGGAGCCTAAAGGGGGACTCGATCCCAGGATCCCAGAACCGTGACCTGAGCCCAAGGCAGACGTTCAACTGCTGAGCTACCCAGGTGTCCCAATTTTTCATAACATGAATATATGAAATTACTTTATACAAAGAAAGTTCACATGTGGAAATGCAGTATTGCAAATACCATAAACCAAATACATTTTTATATTTTGTAATTCAAGCTAACATTTAGATTGGGGTGCCTGGGTGGCTCAGTCAGTTATACATGGGACTCTTGATTTTGTCTCAGGTCCTGATCTCAGGGCTGTGAGATTGAGCCCAGCCTGTGGCTCCATCCTGAGCGTGGAGTCTGCTTAGATTTCCTCTCTCCCTCTGCCCCACTCCACTGGAACAGCTGAGGGCAGCATGGAAAACCTCAAATGTCTCTGTGAGGAGGCCTACCAGAAGACATATCAAAACTGCAGAGGCAAGGCCTCTATCGTACTTCCAAATGCCAAGTCTCCCGCAGAGTACATCTGATTTGTCAAGCCTAGATCACATTCAGAATTCAAGCTGCAAGGCAGTCTGGAAAATGTAGATCTTAAGTTTCTAGTCTCTATGACCTGAGAAGGCCAACTAGAAAAGGGGTGGAATGAATGGTGGTCACCAATACTTTATACCCTGTCCTAGGACTATTGTTCTAGAATAGAAGCTCAACATCTACATGGGATGATGTTCTTTTTTGTCAATTCTGACAAGTCAGTATATCAATCTATCAACAGTCTTCCTGATCTTGGTCAAACCATAAAAGTTTGATATTCTCAGAAACATACCAGAATGAGGCAATCTTAGATTTGAAATAATCGTGTTATTTAAAGATTTTATTTATTTGAGAAGGAGAGAGTAAGCACAAGTGGGAGTGGGGAGGGGCAGAGGCAGAAGGAGAAGCGGGGAGCCCAGTGTGAGATCATGACCTGGGCCAAAGCCAGACACTTAACTGACTGAGACACCCAGGCGCCCCTTGAAATAATCACTTTATTTTTGGATCGGTGCCTTTATATATATATATATATATATATATATATATATATATATATATATATATATTTTTTTTTTTTTTTAGCTAGAAAATGCATTCTTCAGGTAAAATATCCCTTGGAAACATTATACATAAGTAAATAAATAAATAGCTACCCTCCTCAAAGTGGCGGTAGGGCTTGTTGGCAGAAATATTTTGGGCTTTCTGTGTATTCCAGGTGGTTGCTTAGGTCTTCCAGATTCCCTTAAAGTTAGCTTGAGACCATGTGATGGCTTTCCGGCCCTAAAACCCCTGTGGATCCTCCATTCCTTTCTTCCCATTACAGACAGTGGAGTCTGTGTATTGATACATAATAGCATCACACTATGATGACAGCTGGACCCTACGCTTACTAGATGGAAGAGGTCTTTTGCCTTATGCTGGTGTTTGTGGGGAGAGAAATAAACATTCATGATAGGATACCATTGAGATCGTATGCCATTGCAGCATAGCCTGGCTCTCTTGACAAATGTGGGCCTGAAGTCCTGCAGTCTCCACCTCTCATTCTTCCAATGCCAGCCTCTTTGCCTCTCCTTTTCTCTCTGCTTTCTACTTGCCTCCCAAGGCAAATCTACATCGCTACTTCCGGGTGCACAGTTTGTAAACCATTACTCTCGGCTTTTCAAGTACCCCCTCCTCTGGTTTTAAAAATATAAAAAACTGTGTGATAAATGAGTATTACTTTATAGATAAATGGAGGATAGGAGTGGGGTAGAAATGATGTTAAAATAGGCACAAGGGGTCCCAATTTCTGAAATAAAAATTACTACAGATACTATATCTAACCACTTGAAAATAGTATATTTGACTAGCAATAGAAATAAAGTTATATTAATCAAATAAATGGGAGCTATATTAATCAATCACAGAACATTCTACCTAATGAAGAACATTATCATAATATACTATAATTAATCAGCTCATGAAAAGCAATCTCAACAAATAGATCACAAAATTCAGAAGGGTTTATTTGAAAGATTGACAGGTTTTGGGGGGAACAGACCTATTGCATAACTCATCCAGGAATTTGATTACTTTCTTTTCCTCATCAAACATTTCCCTGCAATAATCTTAGGCACCAGAGATCAAGCAGTTGACCTCACTGATACATTGGAGGTCAGACTGTTTCTGTCAGCTTCTCTCTGGGATCCATGGTGTCCATGAATGTCTAGAAGGTCAGAAGGAAGAATGTTAATGGACTGAATATGGATCTATCTGCATTTACAAAGCAAGCTTCTAATCCATTCACACCTCAGCTCAGATGCCACCTCTTAGGGAGATCTTCCCTGACCACCTTATCTGAAATAGCTGTACTTTCCTCCCTGATCACTTTCTAGCCCTCGCTTTACCTTATTTTCTTCATACCACTTATCACTGATTGAAATTCTATTGTTTATTGTCCTATTTCTTCACTAGCACGTAAGCCCCACAAAGAGAGGTGCACCTGGGTGGTTCAATAAATTGAGCATCTGACTCTTGGTTTTAGCTCAGGTCATGAGATCAAGTCCTGTATCAGGCTCTGTACTCAGCACAGAATCTGCTTGAGATTCCCTCCCCTCCCCTCATTTGCTCATTCTCTCACTCAAATAAATGTTTAAAAAAAAAAAAAAAAAAGCTCCACAAAGAGAGAGCTTTTGTTTAACATCACTGTAACTCCAACAAATACATTGCCTGGTACATTACATAGTAAGAATTCAATATTTCTTATATTTCCTATGGTTCTTTGCCAGACACAGTGGAGAGTTTCCTCTGATCTTTTCTATGAGAACCTGGTAGGGCTTTTGGAGATAAAACTCATTCCACCTTCCCAAGGCTGGATCCCACTCTGGAGTTTTTAATTCTCAAATTTGCACAGAGCCTCCAGCAATTTGTCAATTACAATTTAGGTTTCCTATGCCATAAATGGGTCTCTAGAAGGTTTTTCCTGCGTGGGATTCACCTATCTGTCTCTATAATTTTTGAGGCAGGGGTTTGCCCTATGACCTCAGTTCTCTAATGGATCCCAGAATTGTTGTTGATTCAGCTATTTTTATGTGGATAGGAGAGATAACTTCCAAGTTCTTTTTGTGCTGGACTGGACACTGGAAACCATTCAAAAATTTTACTAAATAAGTGAATAAATGCTATAAGAATGTACAGCTATCAGCTGGCTCACTATTCTAGTTTTGTAAATCTGAACTTTATTTTAATCAATCACAACATAATTATACAGGAAGAGATGAATTCTCATGCCAGTGAATGGCACTTCTCTGATGACTGAACTTTTGGACTGAACATCATATTATTTGCATAATATGGAAAGTGGTATATAAAAGTTACATTATTTATTAATTAATAATTCCTTAAACTGAAAGCAACATATTCTAAATGTATTGATTGTGGTATAGGCTAAGCTGCAATAACAGATACTTCCATAAATCATTGGTTCAAATATAATAGAAGATTATTTCTCTCTCTTACAGTCTGGAAGGAGATGGTTGCCCAGGTTGGGGTGGGCAAAAGATCAGATAGAGCCCCAGGCTGAGTTCAAAGAGAATATGTAACCGGATCCTGGCTGTTTAGTTAGGAAGGATTGTATATGATCCAAATATAAAGTGTGTATATGTGTGTACAGGGCTCAGATGAATCAATTTTAGCATAGCATTCCATTTGAAGAAATATATACTCCAGTAGCCCAACAGAAATTAAAAGACATTTTAATATTTTATGTGCATTTCTCAAGAACTGTTAGGGAGATCTGTGCCATAACCCACAACAATACTTTAAAAAATATTATCTGTCTTCCACACTTCTTTCGTACTCCGTGTTTTTTGCAGTCTTCTCAAAATCCCCCAATTCCCCTGACACCCACCTTTTATGGCTTTTCTGTCTTCTTCCTCCTGCCCCCACCTTATCTCTTTCTTATTTAGATCAATTTAGAATTGAGCTTCTTTTTATGGTTTCATTTCTGCTTTGCTCATTACCTGGATTCTCCACAAGAAAGAACCCAGGGCTGACCCAGAAAGCAAATATCCTTTCCCTTACTTGACTGCAGCTCGGGCCCAGTTGCTCTCCCTGTCTTCTAATTTTGCATTACAAAAACACCAAGAACTAGACTGGCAAAGAAAGACTTGCTTAAGGTGGTGGGGGAAGGGTAGAATCTGCACAGACAGGACTGGGGAGGCAGTGAATACTTACACGTTAAGACGTCTTGTTTCCATCACACATATATCATTAAGAGCTCAAGTGAGGATAATGTGGACTGCTATAACTCCAAAACAGATGGAAAATCTCTCAGTTTAAAAATATTCACAAAGCTAGATTTATGCAGATGTTCCACCTGAAGACAGCGCTGAACAAATTAATGCTCACTGTGGACTATGAAAGTCTAATCTATAAAGTGAAAAGGGAAGAGAAGGAAACTGAAAATTACTGAGCACTTACTCAGTATTGGGTTAAGCTCTTTAAAGAATGTCATGTTATTTAAAATCCCCCCATAACCCTTCAGATCAGTGTTCTCGGCTTGGGGATCTATAGACCATATTCTCACT
This sequence comes from Canis lupus baileyi, assembly GCF_048164855.1. Classification (NCBI taxonomy): domain Eukaryota; kingdom Metazoa; phylum Chordata; class Mammalia; order Carnivora; family Canidae; genus Canis; species Canis lupus. The sequence goes on along the minus strand of NW_027326414.1, from coordinate 407,563 downwards.
CATATGTGAGTGCTGAGATTGAAAAATGCTTGTGTTTTCATACCAAAAATAGCATGAAAATGTTTAACACGATATAGTGTGAGTGCCTGACATTAACCTTTTTGATTATAATGTAGGTGCCTGACATCAAGTTTTTGATTGCTGAGGTATTCATTTCAAATAAGTCCATCTCAAATAAACATACTGCCAGCTGTATGACACAGCTACTAGCTAAACAACTGTGCTAAGGAGTTAGGCTGCCCTCACCTGTGAAGGTCCCTTTTCAGAAAGCCCTGTGTCACCTAGATAGATGATTGCTTGAGTCAACCCAATTTTTCTTTCTTGCACCCCAATTCCTGCTTGGGATGCTGTAAATTCTCCAATAAAGAGTGAACCCAAGAAACCCTAGGGAACCACACTTGGATGCCAATAAAGTCAAAGCCCCAGATCCACACTTCTTCCCTCTCTCTCTACCCATGACCTCACTATATGGCCCTTGGATGTGCTGTGTACCCTCCAGGACCTCCAGTGCTCCCTTATCTTTGGCACTGAGGTGCATCTTGCAAATGTAAAAACACAAAGGCTGGTACAGCCACCACCATTGACTCTGGTCAGCGAAAATGTCTATGGGACCTTGGCATAAATAATATGGACCCAGGTGATTGGCCTCGGGCATTCCTGGGCCAACGCATTACTAACAATTGGCTGGCACTGACAGGAACACAGGGGCATGTTCTAGATCATCAGGAAGATTATCTTATAATCAAATAATTCTAACCAAAGAGTCATATGACTGTATGCTACTGTATGCTACTGTAATTGAGGTAGACTAGTGAGAAAGGCATGCAGTCAGACTTGATCTGTAAATGACATGTGTAAGCCAAGTGAAGGCCAAAATATCTCATACTGTATGAAATAAATGATGACTTTGTAAGAGCTAAAATTCAGAATTGGGCTGAGATTTGAGTCATCACCCGGCATATGGTGGTAAAGTCATATTCTAAAGAACACGCCTAGAAGCAGTATTAACATTTGAGCTGTGATTTGATATAAACCAAAAAAAAAAAAAAGTCATCACATTGTTAATGCTATTTCCTTGAGGTTTGTTGTTTTTGTGAGTATTTAAACAAATTTACAAAATGTGTTGATTTATATCAGGGCGGTATATCAGAATGATTTATATCATTCTTCCCAATTTTTCATCTCTCTCTATCCCAGCATTCTCTGTTCTACAAGCCAAGCTTATGTCTTGTGACTTCGCAGCACCCCTCACTAGAGAAGGCAGAATGCCGTAGGAAGCTGGAAAAGAGGCAAGCTGTTTATGTGGCAGCAAAACACTGGCAAAACCGTTGCTTTCAGTGGCCCAAAGGCAAAAAAAAAGTACTTAATGAACCTGTGGCAGACAGAAAGGTTCTCAATCAGAATCTTGATAATGTGAACAGACTGTAATTTGCTGCATTCAAAAAGGTACAACAAGAAAGTGATGAGCTCAGAAAAACTGGCCACTTTGCAGGCAAAATTGAGAGGGGATGTAGAGAACCTAGAAATTCCAGAAGCTGTAGGGTTGATAAATAAAATTGTTTCTCCTTTCCATTCAGTAAGAGATAAAATTTAAAAACACCTTGTATTTGAAAGACCTACTAAAAAATAGCCTCACAGAAATGACAAAATCCAGGCACAACCTCATTAAGACCGACCTTAAGGCAATGTCTGGCAGTAGATACCTTCACCTGGACAAAATGACTTTTGAGAAAAGTGATTATGAACTCAAAGTACTTGTAATTAAGTCTAGAGAGAGACAGGCCTCACAAAAACTACAGTGTGGATTTTGGCACATGGAGTGGCTGTAATTAACGGCATCAAAAATCCAACAGGTTTTCAAGAGCCATGTTTGCAAAAGTGCTGCCATGCTAGATGAAGAGGTTGACTTTGAGATGGATCAAAAAGCTCTGGGATCCCAACTTTCTAAGGGTAGCAAGTGGGTGAGAGAACTGCTCATGTTCGGCAATACTATTTCAGATGTGGCCCCAAAGGGTGGAAAGAAAAATCACACCGGAGGCAGAGCAGGGCTGTGGAGAACAATGGACTGGGCCCTTTGTCCCAGGGAGCAGAGCCAGGGCCCGAATAAAGGACTGTTCCCTACCCTAGTGGAGAAACTGGCTGATATATCCCTGTTTCAGAGTGTCTGTGGACCAGTTGACCCCATATGCCTTCCAATCTTCCCTTTTTTCAGATAGGAGAGTTTACTGCTAAATCTTGTCCCTGTTTTATGATTGTATGTTGGCAGAGGGTGACAGATTCCTTGGTTTTGTTTTGGCTTGTAAATATCTAGATTGGGAAGAGCCACATCTGGCCCCAGGGTAAAGCACAGATCCTGAACTTTGAACCCCATGCTATGACTGGATGAGACTTTTTAATTAAAATGTCTTGAGAGGCAGGGGTGGGGGGAGTATGTTGCAAAAGGGAGCAAAGTGAATAATTATTATTTGAAGGAGACTGTGGTGGATTAAGCAGCTGTCATTCTCAATTCTTCATATACTTCCTCTTATAGATCTATTCATCCATGCTCTTTGCCTTGGGACTTTGCAGTACCTCGACTAGAGTAAACTAAGATATTTCCTTGCCCCATTGAAGCTGGACCTGGCTGGAATGTTAATAAACATGATGAGGCTTTAAATATGTGTGCATGGTTTGGCATTGCCTCTTTAGTCCAGTAATACATCATAAAAAAAACCTAAACAAAACTCAAAGAGCCAAAAAACCCAAACAATAACAACAACAAAAACCCCATACTCCGTGTAGCCTCTGATCTCAAAATGAAGACTTGAGGAGAACTGATTCTACTTGTAACCTGGGGCTAGTCTTTACCTAGTCTACCTGACATCAGCCAAACCCAGCTGTGAATAAAAAAAAAAAAAAAAAAAAAAAAAAAAAAATTTAATGTGCAAGCAACAGAGATCTTTGGTGCTTTCATTTATGCAATCAGTATTAGTTGACTAATAAAATTCACATAAGGAATATAAGTATAAAGAATTCATACCTCATTTTATGTTTATACATCGCTCATGTCATTAAGTTAGAAAACATTTTGAGTTAACAATAGAGTTCAATTTTTTTTAAAGATCTCCATGGATTTATCAAGTTTTAGAAACTTTGCCTTAGAGAGTTCTGATTAAACCCATTTTCTACTATCTGTCTTTCTGCCTCTTTTATTAGTTTTAAGTATCTTCTCTTTTGGTTAGGTGACTATTAAAATTTGCTCTAAGGGCATAAAGAGATTAAAAGAAAGAAAAAAGTTTTCTAAGAAGAAAGATAGAAAGGAAAAAGCTAAACTGCTGAATTCAGATGATGCAATTTGGCAGAATAATATAAGCAGAACTGTGAATGTCCAAACCCTGTCAGAGATTTTCACCATCAAAGGATTGACGTACCAGGTTTGCGCATCCCTACTGCGGCAGACAAGGGCAGCTTTCAAAATACTTCCAAACTTGGGACTATTCATCAATAAGGCTGATACTAACATCAAAATGTCAAAATGTGCAGCCTAAAAAAAAAAAAAAAAAAAAAAAAAAAAGATAGAATCTTGCAGAATTAGACCAGGAATGAGAGGCCCTTGGGGAATAAAAATGCAGATTACAAAACAAATAGAATCTTTTAATATTCAAGAGACATTTTTTTGTTGAAGTTTTCCTCACTAGACCATAATTTGAGTAGCTTCAGACATTAATCACATCATGGAGGGGTGAACCGCCCCCCACCCCTGATTTATTTTTTATGTGTCTCACTGTTAACAAACTTTTTTATATTTAGAAAAAACTTGAAAGCTCCTTGGGGATTTGCACAAACTGTTCCTAAGGTGGGCCATACAGAACCCTGTGGTCAGTCACTCCATGAAGGGAGCTGTGGCTTCCTTCAGTCTTTACCTCCTTTAGGTGAGCGGAGAGGAAAGGCTAGAGCAGCTCAAGCACCTCCCAGTCTGTCTAGAGGGAACTATAGTGACTACACAGGTTGCTTACACACAGGTAGGCTGATAACAAGAATGTCTTGTTTATGAGCATTACTTCCTCAAGGAGTGTTGTGGGGATACTAACGTGGTAAAAAGAAGGAAAGGAAAAACTAACAAGGAAAGGAGGTTAAGTCCTCCACCTCCAGCCATCTAGAGCCAATTTTCTCACTTTAGAAAACTTCATTTCTGAAAGCTCTCAAAAACCTGCCCACTTCTTAATTTACTGACCATCTCTTGGGTAAGGGTACTCACCTCCTTCATATGACATGTTGGGGCACATTTGCTCTGGAAGCAGTTTGGAATCAGAGAAGAATGGTTATCCCACAAATGTGGGGTCTCTTTCAGGGAATGATGCAAAGTCATTCAGTTTCAGGAGGTGAAACTTAGAAAGGTTGCTCTTGCAGATTCAGGGTCCTGGGGAGGTCATTCTGGTTTGGAGGCTCTCAGCAAGCCCTTGTGTCCAGGCTTCTTTGTCATTGGTAGCCCGAGGGATAAAGAGAGCAGCTGTTTAGCCAGGGCAAACTCTGTTCTGGAACCACTGTGAGAAAAATAATACTTCAAATCAAATTCCTATCAAAAAAATTCATGGATTTTTGGTCAAAATTAAGACTCGCACAGTTATCTTTATTATTGGTTGATTGATTGCTTTTCCCATGATCATAGGTGAGACCACTTCGTTTCCATCTTTACCTTTTCTACATTCTCCTTAGCTCCTTTTTTTGGGGATGCTAATCCAATTATTTGTGTTGTGGGGGTGGTAATGGAAAAAGAGAGTGGCTGCAATTATGGAAGGAGTGGAGGTATGGATCTTATTTTCAGTGCAGTTTTTACAGTAGATTTCCTTTAAAAATTACATTGAGCAGGGATACCTGACAAAAATATTACTAATACATAACTCTGAAATTAGATATAGCTATGTCTTATGTAGACCACTGTACATATCCTTAACTTGAGTAATTAATTTTGGATAGATACATTGCATTATTTTTATTTTAAAATTCTTTTAAAATCAGGAAAATTATTCTGTTTTAACAAATACAGAGGACAAACTGGTAGTTGCCAGAGGTGAGGTTTTTTGGGGAGGGGAATGGTGAAATAGATAAAGGGGATTAAGAATATAGACTTATCATGAAGAGTGATGAGAAATGTATAAAACTGCTGAATCATTATATTGTGCACCTGAAACTAATATAACACTATATTAATTATACTTCAATCAGGTTTTCTTTTTAAAAAAACAACATTTTTGTTGAAATATTTCAAGTTATTTAGAGGTACATAAAAAATGTTCAATCTCTCTGATAACAGTTTAACACTTTGGTGTATATTCTCCCAGACATTACACATACCTCCATATATAAATGGAGCTTATAGCTTTTCTCCCTCTAGTTTTCATTGATGCTCTTCCCATGTGAGTTTATGTAATATAATTCATTCTTCTAAACAATTACACAGAATTGTATGTACTAGAATTTATTTAATCATCCCTTTATCGATTGGGCATTTAGGTTACTTCTAATTAAATTTATATTATAAACAATGTTGAAAAACAACTATGTAGAAATACTTTTTTACTCACTTAGAAAATTCTCTATAGGAAAGATTCCTAGAAATGATATATTTGATTGGCCTTTGTGCTTTTAAAATATTCATAGAAGCTATCTGATTATTTTCCAAGAATTTTACTAGCTTATAAATGCATCAAAAATAGATAAATTTTGGGATGGCTGGGTGGCTCAGTGGTTGAGCATCTGTCTTTGGCTCAGGTCATGATCCCAGGGTCCTGGGATTGAGTCCCACATCAGGCTCCCCAAAGGGAGCCTGCTTCTCCCTCTGCCTGTGTCTCTGCCTCTCTCTGTGTGTCTCTCACAAATAAATAAATAAAATCTTTTAAAAAATAGATAAATTTTCTTCCAAATTCCTTTGAATTTTTATGCAATCATAGAATTCATTTAAAAAAAGGACATTTATATTCCTAACCTCCAAAGTAATGGTATTTGGAAGTAGAGCCCTTGGGGGGTAATTAGGTTTAGAAGTGGTTATAAGTGTGAAGTTCCCATGATGAGATGAGTGTCCTTATAAGAAAAGGAAGAGCATGAACTCTCTCCATCCCTCTTTCATCCCCCTCCTCTTCTCTCTGCTGTGTGGGGACAGTGTGAAAAGGCAGGCATCTGCAAACTATGAGGAGGATTCTCATTACATTCTCAACATGCTTCACACCCTGATCTCAGACTTCTCAGAGAAATGGATTTCCATTGTTTGTCACCCAGTTTATAGTATTTGTTTTGGCAAAGCCAACTGACAAATACAAGAGTTTTCTTTCCAGTTAGGGTGTTCTCAGCTGCAAGTGATAGAAAGCCTAATTAGGTGGGGCTTAAGCATTAAAGACATTTGTTACCCTCCCCCCGCCCCACCCCTTAAGAACTTCAGGGTTTCAGGGAACTCCAGGGCTTGATAACCTCACAAATCTATCAGGGGCCTGGGTTCCTTTATCTTTGCACTTCATTGTTCACACTGTGTTCCTACACATATGTAGGAATTCCTGCCTTTTCTCATGATCTCGAAATTGCTGCCACAGTTCTAGGTGTCATATTCAGACAATTTTTATTTATTTATTTATTTATTTATTTATTTATTTATTTATTTATTTTAAGATTTTATGTATTTATTTGACACAGAAAGAGAACCAGAGAGTACAAGTAGGGAGAACAGCAAAGGGAGAGGGAACAGCAGGCCCTCCACTGAGCCCGATGTGGGGTTCGATCCCAGCACCCCAGGATAGTGACATGAGGCCAAGGCAGCCACTTAATGACTGAGCCATATGGTCACCCCCAGATAACAACTTTTTGAGGCAGAAATGGTAATATGTGTGACATTCTCAGAGTGAGGAAACCTTTGCAGCCCTCTCTAGCATATTTAACGCTAATGTCTCACTATGCAAAATGTAGTCATAGACAATGAGATTGCCATGATTATCTTGCTTCAGTGAAGACTTGCCCTCTGGGCTGGGAAGAAGCCTACCCTTCTTGTAAAATTGATTGCTTTAGTTCTGTATTGCTAGAAAACAAATTACCCCCTGAATTTAGCAGCTTTAAAGAACAAACATTTATTATATCACACAGTTTGTGAGAGTTGGAATCTGGGAGTGGCTTAGCAGGGTGGTGGTGCCAGTTGAAGGTCTTTAATGAGGTTACAAAGAAGTTGTCAGCAAGCACATGAGAAAATGCTCCACATCACTGGCCATCAGGGAAATACAAATCAAAACCACAATGAGATCCCACCTCACACCAGTGAGAATGGGGAAAATTAACAAGGCAGGAAACCACAAATGTTGGAGAGGATGCGGAGAAAAGGAAACCCTCTTACACTGTTGGTGGGAATGGGAACTGGAGCAGCCACTCTGGAAAACTGTGTGGAGGTTCCTCAAAGAGTTAAAAATAGACCTGCCCTACGACCCAGCAATTGCACTGCTGGGGATTTACCCAAAGATACAGATGCAATGAAACGCCGGGACACCTGCACCCCGATGTTTCTAGCAGCAATGTCCACAATAGCCAAACTGTGGAAGGAGCCTCGGTGTCCAACGAAAGATGAATGGATAAAGAAGATGTGGTTTATGTATCCAATGGAATATTCCTCAGCCATTAGAAACGACAAATACCCACCATTTGCTTCCACATGGATGGAACTGGAGGCTATTATGCTGGGTGAAATAAGTCAATCGGAGAAGGACAAACATTATATGGTCTCATTCATTTGGGGAATATAAAAAATAGTGAAAGGGAATAAATGGGGAAAGGAGAAAAAATTAGTGGGAAATATCAGGGAGGGAGACAGAACATGAGAGACTCCTAACTCTGGGAAATGAACTAGGGGTGGTGGAAGGGGAGGAGGGCGGGGGGGATGGGGGTGACTGGGTGACGGGCACTGAGGGGGGCACTTGATGGGATGAGCACGGGGTGTTATTCTATATGTTGGCAAATTGAACACCAATAAAAAAGAAATTTATAAAAAAAAAGTTGTCAGACTGAGTGGCAGTAATCTGAAGGCTTGACTATGACTGGAGTATCTGCATTCAGAATGACTCAGTAACATGGCTGTTGGGGGTGAGGGGAGCTCAGTTCCTGGTTGGCTTTGGCTGGGGTGTCGGCTCCTTGCTGGATGTTGGTGGGGTGTCAGGTCCATGCCATCTGAGCCTCTCCACATCTGGGCTGCTCATGCTTGGCAGCTAACTTCCCGGAGGGCAAGCATTGCGAGGGAGTGAGTAGTAAGCTGCACTGCCTTTAGCGACCTAGTACCCCAAGTCATGCACTGTCACTTCTACTTTATTCTATTCATTAGAAGTGAGTCACCATTAGGTTCTGTCTCTTACAGAAACAAGTATCAAAAAATTTGTGGATATATTTCAAAACCATCAGAGAAAAGTAAGTGCGGCAGCTCTTTCACAAGAGAAGAAATGAGGGTGGCTGATGAGACAATTGATTATTTTTTTTTACCTTCCATTCTTGGTTTGCTAGGTTTTTAAAGATTGTGTACACTTGAATTTTATCAAAAATCATTTCAATTATAGAAGCAAATGGAACTTTTTTCTCTTTTAATGTGTTGGATTATATTCTTAGATTTTTCTAATGCTGAAGCACCTTATTAGTAGTGGGATAAATCTTTATTGTCATTCTGTATTATTATTTTTTGTACATTGCTTATTTGATGTTGCACCTGTGTTCAAAGGTGAGATGCATTTCTTCTTTATTCTTCTATTGTCTTGTCAGGTTGTGGTATTAAAGATATGTTAACCTCATAAAATGATTTGGGAAGCCTTTCCTCTTTTTCTATTCTCTGAAAAATAAACCATGTCTAGCTGTCTCTCTTGCTCTCTCTCTTTTTGCTGTCCTTGCTTAGCCTTTTTTGGCTCCAGGGATATCTTTTAATTTGAAAATTTGTCTTTCTTAAGAGTGTGGTGTTTTCAACCACTGCCTTTTTTTCTCTCTAATAATCATATTTAGCTTCTCGTTTCACAAGGATCCCACAGTTACAGTCCCTCTGATTTATTTAGGGAACAGTTTTTCAGACTTTATTCTGCTAAAAATGTGACAGTTTCTGTGGAACTCTAGCCTAGTACTTTTGCAAAGTTTTAAGTAGGCATCCCTCCCTCTCGGTGCATGATTCCCTTTGGCTCCATGGATATCCTGACTCTACCCAAGGTGGCTGAGAGAGTTCTTGTTGGGAAGATGGTAACACACTTCTCTGGCAATTTTCTCCTGTTAGTGCTTGGACTCACTTATGAGCACTTGGTGCTGGTTTCTTCATAAAGGGGACCTCATTTGCTTTGTATACTACAGAAACCCTTCCCGATACCTGTTTTACTGGTGATACTCGTCCTTGATTTCTAGCACTTAATGGATTTATTCCTTTTACTCTTTGGAAATTTCAATGAGCTTTTGGGAGGAAGGATAATAAACCTTCGTGTTGTCCATCCAACCTGCCATTTAGACTACAAGTCTGTTGCTGCTACTTACTATGCACATAGAACTTGACCTCCACACAAGCATGTCCACAACTATGGTATTTAGAATCCATTATCTTTTAATATATACATTATAAAAATAACATATGCATACTATAGAAAACGTGGAAAATGCAAAAATGTGAAAAGAAGGAAAAAAGATCCATTGACCAAACACCTCAAAATAATGGCTTGTATCAGACCTGGTATTTTCTTGTAATTCTGTTAAATATTTGTAATCATACATATATTTTTATATCTTTTTTTTTTTTTTTTGAGAGAGAGTGAGAGAAAGAGCTTGAGCGGAGGGAAGGAGCAGAGGGAAAGGGACAAACAGACTCCATGCTGAGCACAGAGCCCTGTGTTAGGCTCGCTTCCAGAACCCTGAGATCATATCCTGAGCCAAAATCAAGAGTCATATACTTAACAGACTGAGCCACCCAGGTGACCCTGTATATCTTTTTTTATTTAGTGTTATACCAGAATTCTCTTTTAGTGCTATTGCTTGTTTTGTAATGATAGTGTCATTTTTGAAGTCACTGTTTTCATGATTCTAGTATCTAATTTTTAAAATCTAATGATGGTCTTTGATGTTGCTTATAGCATTCCATTTTTCTGTTTTTACAGGATTTTCTACTAGTCCTTGGGTTGTGCTTTCTATGAGCAATGATTGCTCACCTTTTCTCTTTCTATGATCTTTTCCATTATTTTCTTTGCTGTAGTGAATTTATATATACTTGATATGTTATTTTGTTGCTGAAGGCAGCCCTACCAAAGTGTTCTCTCACATCTGAATATAAGTGAGTCATCTCGATTCCCTTATCACTTATCTGAAACCTGAGAATTTGAGGACCGAGTGCTGGTGTTCCAAATACTTTCAGAAGCCTGGTTCTGATCTTTAGTGAATGAGTCGTGATCTTTCTTCTATAATTTAAAGCCCTGTAATGGGATTAATTACATCTAAACAGCGGCATTTCTTACTCCCTTCAGTAATTTCCTTAAGCTTCACATCCTTCTCGACTCAGGCTATAGCACTTCAGCAGAGCCACTTCTTGCACTTCCCCCAGCTCTCCCCAGAAGCTGTTCACACTCTTCTCTGGCTCCTTTTTTTTTTTTTTAATAATAGGATTTTTTTAAAATATAAAATTGACATACCATAAAATTCTTCATTTTTAGGCATACAATTCGTTGTTTTTTAGTATATTCACAGAGCTGTGCAACCATCAGCACTAATTTTAGCACTTTTCCTTATCCCCCAAAGAAACCCCCCACCCATTAGTAATCCTTCCTCATTGTCTTCCTCCTCCCGCATCCCCCTACTTTCCTGGGAATTGCCAATCTACTTTCTATTGATTTGCCTGTTTGGGACACTACATATATGTGGAATCATACTGTATGTGACCTCTTGTCACTTAGCATGATATTTTCAAAGTTTATCCATGTACTATTTATTTCTTTATTTGAGAGAGAGAGGAGAGAGAAAAAGAGAGAGAGAAAAAGAGAGAGAGAGGGAAAGAGAGAGAGAGAAGAGAGAGAGAGAAAGGGAGAGAGAAGAGAGAGAGAGAGGGAGAGAGAAGAGAGAGAGGGCGAGAGAGAAGGGGCAGAAGGGAGAGGGAGAGAGAGAACTTTAAGTAGGCTCTATGCCCAGCATGGAGCCCCTACAAGGTTCGATCTCACGACCTCAAGATCATGACCTGAGCCAAAATCAAGAGGTAGATGCTTAACTGACTAAGCCACCCAGGTGCCCCTATCCATCGACTTTTTAAAAATTGTGGTAAGAATCCTTAATATGAGAGCTACATCCTTAACAAAATTCTAAATGTATGATATGGTATTGTCTATAGACACGAGGTTGTGCAGCAGATATCTAGAACTTATTCATCCTTTACAATTGAAAATTTATACACATTGATTAGCGACTCCCCATTTCCTCCTCCCCACTGGCACCCACCATTCTATTCTTTGTTTCTATGAGTTCTATTGTATTAGATTCTTCATAGAAGTGGAATCATGCAACATTTGTCCTTCTGTGACTGGCTTATTGAACTTAGCATAATGTCCTTAAGTTTCACCCATTTGTCACATATTACAGGATTTCTCTCTTTTTTAAAGCTGAATAATATTTCATGGTACTTATATACCACATTTTCCTTATTCAGGTTGTTTCTTTATTCTGTTGTGGGGATAGGCCACATTTCGCATCATCAGTTAATGAACGTTGGGGTTGTTTCTACTTTTTTGGCTATTATGAATAATGCTGCTATGTCTCAGGGGTTTTAAGAGGGGGAATATCTCATGAGTTTTGATACAGACATTCTTTGATGGGGTATGGAAGGGGATGGGTGGTGGGAATCTCCTTAGACTTCTCTGCCCTGTGCTCTCACTCTAACAATGAATTTGCCTTCTTCTCCTTTGCTTTCTTTCTTTTTGTTTTATTTGTTTTAAGATTTTATTTATTTATTTGATGGAGAGAGAAAGAGAGAGACAGAAAGAGCAACAAGCAGGGGGAGTGGCAGGGATAGGAAGAGGGAGAAGCAGGCTCCCCGTGGAGCAGGGAGCCTGATGTGGGGCTCGATCCCAGGACTCTGAGATCATGACCTGAGCTGAAGGTAGATGCTTAACCCACTGAGCCACCCAGATGCCCCTGCTTTGTTTGATTTTTTTTTTGAGAGAGAGAGAGAGAGAAAGAGAGAGAGAGAGAGAGAGTGAGAGCACGAGGTGGAGGTAGCGGCTGAGGGTTAGGGAGAGAGACAATCTTAAGCAGGTTCCATGCCCAGTATAGAGCAAGATGTGAGACTCAATCTCACGACCTTGAAATCATGATCTGAGCCAAAATCAAGAGTCAGATGCTTAATGAGCATCTGAGCATCTGAGCCATCCAGGCACCCTGCTCCTTTGCTTTCTGTTCCAGCAAATCCTTGTTTGTCACTGAGCTATTTGTCTGTGCCTCACAAGGGACTGCTCTGCAGAGCCCTCTATGTGTTCTATCAAGAAAAACAAGAATGGTGAGCCACCATTCTTTGTTACTAGCCAGACACTGGCTTGGGCAAAGGAGTTCTCCCTTCTACAAGAGTTTGCTGCATTTCTTGTTCCATACTGCTCCCCTCTGTCCCAAATAACCTCTCCTCAACTGAGTAGGAGTCACAAGAATATTTAGGATTTCATGTATTTACCTTCTTCCTCCCTCTCACTTTCCACTGTTCTAGAATGGAGAGTTAGGAGTTCATCCAAATGACATTATTTATTGGTCTGTTTCTTGCCCTGACTACCACTTTTCAAGCATTATTATATGAAATTGGCCTTCTCTCTATGCATTGCTTTTTTCCTTCTGTTTGTAACCTATTTTTTTTTCATTTTATTAGTTTTAAGAGGAGGGAGAGACATTTTGTGATTTGGCTTTTTTTTTTCAGAAAGTCTTCAAGTGATTCTCCAAAAACTGTTATAAATTATTTATTTAATTGCTATTTAATAGTCCATGGTTCAATGTGACATGATTTATTCCAGAATTCCCTTATTTTTGACATTAGGTTTGTTTCCCTTTTTGGCTATTATAAATAATGCTTGGAGGAGCAAATTTTCCATAAATCTTTTTGTTTCGAGATCATTTTCTTAGGCTAAACTGCCAGATGTGTAATTATCTGACCAAAGAATAAGATGGTTTTTAAGTTACTTGAAACATCTATGCAAAATTATGTCCCTAAAAGATTTCTCATTTGCACTCCCAACAGTATGGGTTACATGACTCTCTGATTGAATTTTTGCTCTTATTTAAACAAAACAAATCAATGAAACACGTAACTAACTTCTTGTTAGAATTTATGGAACTATGAGTTAGAAAAAGCATAAAATTCGTTGTAACTGCCTTACAAGGCATAAAGGTGTGACAATGCTATTATTTTGTTTTGTATATCTGCCTACTTTTTGGTGGCTAGTCTTTATTTCAATGAAAACAGTAGAAAGATACATGTTGGATCAGCATGATCCACCAAGTTTGGGTATACGTAAGTAGATTTTTCAGAATCTTGACTTCAGCTAGGTCACTTTTTGTTCTGAACAGTTTTATTAGGGTAGACATACATATTGAAACATATAGTATAGTGCATATTTTAAAGTGCTTAATTTGGTACATTTGACATATGTATATGCCCATGAAACCATCAGCACAATCAAGACAAAGAATATTTCCATAATTTCTAAGTTTCTTCTTGGTCTTGTATTCTTTCCAGGTCTTTCCAGCACTCCCACCCCTCATCTGCTTTTTTTGTCACTGAAGATTAGTTTGAATTTTGTAGAGTTAAATAAATGAAATCATAAATTACATGCTCTTTTTTTTTTTTTTTGTCTGGCTCTTTCAATCAGTGTAACTATTTTGAGAGTCATTTATATTGTCATGTTTCCAGTTTGAGGACATTACCAAAGAGTTGCTATGAACATTTCTGTACAAGACTTTGCATGGACATAGGCTTTCTCTTCTTTAGGGTAAATACTTAAAAGTGAAAAGTCTGGGTCATATGGTAGGTATATGCTTAATTTCCAAATAAGCTGCCAAACTGTTATCCAAAGTGTCTATGCCATGTCACATCCTACCAGCAGGGTATGAGAGCTCCATTTCTTCCACATCATCACCAACACTTGGTATGTCAGTTTTTTTGAGTTCAGACATTCTGATTCTAATGGGTGGGTAGTGGCATCCCATTGTGATTTTAACTTGCATTTCCAACTGGGTTATTTGGTGCTTTATGGATGCCTAGTGATACAGTGGAACTGTTGTGTCCCTTTATATAGTTTTGTGATGCTGGATACATTATTCGATCTCTCTGTGCCTTGGTTTATTTATCTAAAAATATATAGATGAAGAAAACTGTACCATATACTTCAAAAAAGTTGTTATTAAAATTCATGGACATTGCAAATGTAAAATGCTTTGCAAATTACATAAGTAATAGATATTATCATTATGATGGTTAAATTGCTGCATGATTTTGGGCAAATCACTTCAACTTATTTGAGGATTACTTTCCAGTTCTGTAAATTGAGGCTAAATAAGGTGACCTCTAAGTTTCCTTCAAGTACAAAAATGTTCTTGTCTAAAAAATATACTGATGTTCCAATACCACATATATATATAACACATTTATGGAAAAGTACTCCTTAATGTGGAAAAAATGATAGCAAAACATTAAAAAAATGCAAACTTTATAATTTCTTATTATCTTAGCTACGCCATATTTTAGAATTTTAACACAGATTTCTATTTTTCTGTGTCTTATGTGGAGGTGGTTACTAATAAGACCTTCCTTCATCTCTGTAACTACTCTGATCCAGAGAGAAAGAAATTTTAGTATTCATACACAAGTTCATCCTCTATTCCAAATATATGGAATTCAAAATATTCAAAATAATGTGGTCATTTCACTAAATATCATGCAGTTTAAGGCATTTTTGTGAAGTTTAAAAAACTTTATCTGCTGGGGCACCTGGGTGGCTCAGTGGTTGAGTGTCTGCCTTTGGCTCAGATTGCGCTCCCCATGTCCCGGGATTACATCAGGCTCCCCCCAGGGAACCTGCTTCTCCCTCTGCCTAGGTCTCTGCCTCTCTGTGTGTCTCTCATGAATAAATGAAATCTTTAAAAACAAAACAAAACTCTACCTGCTTATTCAGATCAAGAGCCAGGCCAAATTTTGGGATGATAAAAGGTCTAGGAATCACTTCTATCTGGATTTGCATATAAATGAAATCATTTAAAGGAACACCTAATTGGAATTGGGATCAAGGGAACTGTGCTATGAAACTATTGGAGGATTCGAGGTTCCCTATTTTAATAATGTTCTGCCAAACATCTGTTTTATTGCTTAAAATCACGTAAACAAATAATAAGATATTTGATAGAATAGCATCTCAAAGTTGCTTTTTAAATTATTTAGAGATTTAAGGATATAACTTGTTGTATCTAATGTATTTCTTAGCAATTGACCTAAACATGTTAATTCCCTCATAATTTCAATGACTTCATTATATTTTGATGCAGTTTAACTGCTCGGTTTGAAATATACTCACAGTGACATGTTTTTTCTTTAAGTCTTCCTGAGTACATTATGATTTGTCCATATTCCATAGAGTTCAACAGTCATCTATTAGATTGGAGAGAAACAGTAGCAAGCAGGAGCCAATTCCTTCCTTCATATTCTCCAGTATTTAGCAGTTGAAAGCTGACAAAGTTAAACCAGTGGCCTCCCATTTCTGCATAAGAATTCTGTTTTTCCAATATTTTATTTCATCATTTCACTGTCTTATTTTAGTTTCATTATTTCCATTTCCGGGCTTGATATTATTGGATTTGTTTTTACAACAGTTGTAGAATTACAATGATAGCTCCAGTTTTTTCTCCCTGACTGTATTCACACCCTTGGCCATCTCATTGTGAGTGGGGTGACTGTTCATCCCTCAATAAGCAACTCAGCCAGCTAACTTTCTTTGGTTAGTGGGATGTTAGCTGACCTGACTGACACAAACCAAGTCTTGAAGAAGGTGTCTGTGGCTTGCTAACACTGTGGACATCACCACGAGAATATCTTTGGGCTAGCCTGCTGGAGGATGTGAGAAAGTGGGCACAGCCAGAGTCACCCTGCTTATGCCCAGTCACCTGGATCAGGCAATGGCCAGCTGACCCCCAGTTGTGTGAACTGGTCCAGCAAAGGTTGGCAGAACTGCTAAACCAATCCTCAAATCACCCCAGATGCATGAGCAATAAACACAACATTCTCTCCAGCAATGCAGCAATGCAGTGTTATTGTCACAATAGACAAGGACACACTACCAAGTCCTATCCTTAAGCAACTTCTCTTCACATATATAATATTTAAAAAAAAAACAACTAAAGAGACTATTTGGAGTGGCTGAGCATCTGCCTTTGGCTCAGGTCATGATCCCGGGGTCCTGGGACTGAGTCCCACATCAGGCTCCCTGCATAAAGCCTGCTTCCCCCCTGCCTGTGTCTCTGCCTCTCTCTCCATGGCTCTCATGAATAAATAAATAAAACCTTTTTTTTAAAAAAAATAATAATAACCCTTAAACAGACTATAAGGGTAGAATAGTCTAGAACAAAAAGGTATGGATATCTTTTGGTCAAATTTTGCAAGTATGCCAGGAATCTCCTATGCTGTTGATGGTGAATGAGAAAAAGTTTTATACCCACATTGTTTGACAAGATGGATTGATTAATACCATCAGAACTTTCATTAGGATAAAAAGGATAAAAGCCAGTGACAAGTCTGATGCTTTTCTGACTTAAATAAATTCAGGTAGGTGTCTTAAAGAAAAATTGGAGTTTATTGTTTGTTTGAAGTGCAGTTAGGTGATATAGTTACAAGGCATTGGTTCTCAACCCTGGCTGCATATCAGAAGCACAAGAGGAGGGTTCCAAAAATACCCATGTTCAAGCCCATCCCAGACCCCCTGCACCGGCATGTCTGGGAATGAGGCCCAGGTTTATACATTGTTTAACAGCCCTTCAGGTTTTCTAATATGCAGGCCAGGCTGGCAGATATTACCCTAAGAGGAATGATTGCATTATATAAGAGATAATGCTAAACATTTCATTCTGACCTCAAAAAGTAGGTTTCTTACAAGAGTAGGCTTCTACCCTTTTTTTGCAAAAAAGGTAGTGGTCGGTCAGTTCTTTGGTGACAAGGTACAGAGCAGAATGATTTAAAGACTTGAAACATATGGACACTGGAAGGTCTTCCAGAGTAGTTAGAGCTCACTGTCTTGTGAACATTGTTGGCATGTAGGTTTTATTTAAGTTTTTATTTAAATTCAACTTAGTTAACATATAGTGTAATATTAGTTTCAGGTGGACAATATAGTGATTCAGCTTCCATACATCACCTGGCACTCATCACAAGTGCACTCCTTAATCCCCATCACCTATTTCACCCCCCACCTCTCCTTTGGGAACCATCAGTGTGTTCTCTAGAGTGAAAAGTCTGTTTCTTAGTTGGCCTCTTTCTCTCTCTCTCTTTTTTTTTTTTGTTTCCACATATGAGTGAAATCATACGGTATATGTCTTTCTCTGACTGACTTACTTCACTTAGCATAATACTCTCTAGCTCCATCCACAGCATTGCAAGTGGCAAGATTTTTTTTTCCTTAGATATTATTTGAGAGAGGGAGAGAGCACCAGCAGGAGAAGGGGCAGAGGGAGTGGGAGAAGCAAGTTCTCTGCTGAGCAGGGAGCTTGATGCGGGGCTCAATCCCAGGACCCCAGGAGCATGACCTGAAGTGAAGGCAGACACTTAACTGAATGAGCCACCCAGGCGCCCCAAGATTTCATTGCTGAGTAATATTCCATTATGTGTGCATATCTGCTCATTTGTTAATTGGATTGTTTGTTTTGAGGGTGTTGAGTTTTAGAACTTCTTCATATAGTTTGGCTATTAACCCTTTATCAGATTTGTCATTTGTAAATATCTTCTCCCATTCTGTAGTTTGCCTTTTAGTTTTTTTTTTTTTATTGTTTCCTTCCCTTTGCAAAAGCTTTCTATTTTGATGAAGTCACAAGAGTTTATCTTTGCTTTTGTTTCCCTTGTGTCAGGAGACATTTCTAGAAAGAAGTTGCTGCAGCTGATATCACAGAAGTTACTGCCTGTATCCTCCTCTAGGATTTTGATTTCATGTCTCACATTTAGGTCTTTCATCTATTTTGAATTTATTTTTGTGTATGCTGTAAGAAAGTAGTCCAGTTTCATTCTATTGCATGTGGCTGTCCAGTTTTCCCAGAAGCATTAGTTGAAGAGACTTTTTCCTACTGGATATTCTTCTCTTCTTTGTCAAAGATTAACTGACCATACAGTTGTAGGTTCATTTCTGTGTTTTCTCTTCTGTTCCATTGATCTCTATATCTATTTTTGTGCCAGAACCATACTGTTTTGATCACTATAGCTTTGTCATATAACTTGAAGTCCGGGATTGGCATCCTCCAGCTTTACTTTTCTTTTTCAATATTGCTTTGGCTATTTAGGATCTTCTGTGGTTGCATACACATTTTAGGATTGTTTATTCTAGTTCTGTGAAAAATGTTCTTGGTATTTGATAGGTATTACATTAAATGTTTAGGTTGTTTTGGCTAGTATATTTGTTCTTCCAACCCATGAAGATAGAATGTCTTTCCATTTCTTTGTGTCATCTTGAATTTCTTTCATCAATGTTTTATACTTTTCAGAGTAAAGGTCTTTCTTTCACCTCCTTGGTTAGGTTTATTCATAGGTTTCTTATGGTTTTTGGTGCAATTGTAAATGGGATTGACTCCTCAATTTCTCTTTGTGTTGTCAGCATATGTTTTGATCTAATAATTTCTACCTGTCTTGTTCAGTGTAGCACACAGTTCAATAATCTTGTAACTTTCAAAAGCTTTTCATTAACAATTGCTCCTTAAGCCCCTCAGTCTCCTTCCCCCAAGAATGTACTAACCAAAGCTGAAGCAAAGAAAAGTATAGTGCTTCTATAAATCAAAAACTCCCACAAAGATTATGGGTTTGGAAAATGGTAATTATGATTTCTGCCTCCATAGCAAGTTGAACTACTGTTTGAATACTTTAAGTGGTAATATTGCTTGCTAGCATAAGAATTCTAGTTTTTTTAAAAAAAGATTTCTTATTTATTAATGAGAGACACAGAGAGGCAGAGACACAGGCAGAGGGAAAAGCAGGCTCCCTGCAGGGAGCCCGACGTGGGACTCTATCCCAGGTCCCCAGAATCAGGTCCTGGGCTGAAGGCACGGGCTGAAGCCTGTGCTAAACCGCTGAGCCACCCAGGCTGCCCAAGAATTCTAGTTTTAAGTTCAGATAGGTTTAGATTCAAAATCTGGTTTTATCACTAATTTTGGTTTTGTCATTTTAAAAATGGAGATAATAGTTAATGGTCAGTTGCTCATGAGGTTGCTGAATGTATTAAATAACATGTCGCAGAAAAGTGTCCTTCACAGTTCTTGGCAGACAGTAGTACTCAATACATGTTATCTATAATAATGATAATAGTTATTTTAATTACTATTATATCATAAGGCAATCATTCTATTTTATATTGCTTGGCAGCTCTGTACGATATTTAGGCCATTATATATTTTCTCAGAACTTCCAGTGACTGCAGTCATATTCTGAAGTACTGGGTGTTAGGACATTGACATATGAATTTGAGGCAGGAGCACAATTAAGCCCATAACAAAAAGCTTTGGAATCTTCTCCCAGAGTATGAAACCAGAGCATAGTGACCAAGGACAGAACACAGCTAGAGCTGATTCATTGAGGTAGGGTTTCTTTGAGCGTCTTTCCATTAGTACCCAGGGCTGCCCTGACTTGACTTCTGTCCTTCGTGAGACTTGGTCCTTTGCTTTCTCTTTTTTTATGAGCAATCCCCATTCCACGTGATGCACTCTTTTCTTTTCCCTTTAAGCTAGCCAGAATTAATTTCTATTGTTTGCAATAAAAAAAACAAAACTAAACAAAAAAAAAACCTCTGACACATACCCTGAAGTTTGTCCCCCAAGTGTGGACTCTAGACAACTTGTGCCGAAAGGTGGCATCACCCTTTGGAAGTCCTTGTGACCAGAACCAACAAATTCCCAATTTGAGTTGGACCAAAAGAAAACTCCCTATATCCCTGGGTGGCGCAGCGGTTTAGCGCCTGCCTTTGGCCCAGGGCGTGATCCCGGAGACCCGGGATCGAATCCCACGTCGGGCTCCCCGTGCATGGAGCCTGCTTCTCCCTCTGCCTGTGTCTCTGCCTCTCTCTCTGTGTGTCTCTCATGAATAAATAAATAAAATCTTTAAAAAAAAAAAAAAGAAAACTCCCTAATTGTGTATGTGTGCAGATATTTTACTTTATGAGTGAATTAAATTACTTATATGCTTAATAATAATTTGTTCAAAGAATATATGCTGGGAAAGGATTAGGAGAAAGTGCTCTTTTTTTAAAAAAAATTCTATTTATCACTGAAAAACCTTATTTTTTTTGGTTTAGTTAACAATTGTGAAAGTTCCCTTATGAAGACCAGGAAAAAAGTTGGGCTAAACGGACAGAACACAAATTCTCTGGTAAGAAATGTGTTGCTTGGTAATAAAAGGTTTCGAGTGAAAGTCAAACCCATAATGCTTGATTTACAGGGTGGCTCTGACAAAGACTACTATTTATACTCAATGTTCATCCTCTATCTCCCCTTTTTATGGTATTAGACTATTTTAGTTGGGTCCATGGCCACCCGGAATAAAGGTGACATCTTCCAGCCTCTCTTGCAGCCAGTTGTGGCCATATGACTATAGCTATTGGATGAGTTACATGGACAGTTTTATGGTTTGTACCCTCCCCTTCTCTTTTATTCCTTGCCATGACTAATTATGGATCTAGTGGGCTCTATTAGACAATGCAGACAAGGGCAACATCTAGAAGAGCACTAGGCCAAGAGAGAAGGAACATGGCCATCTGCTGATTTTATGGGACAGACCCTTGGCACCACCTTGAATACTAAGATCCTTAGTATTGGAGAAAAATAAGCTTCTCAAAAAAAAAAATAAGCTTCTCTGTTGTTTTAGGCTCTGTATTTTGGTTTAACCTGCAACAGTATCTATGTCCTATCTGATATAGTGGCCATTAATATGCTTTTTATCCTTGATTAAATATGGGGGTAATAGAGCAGCCCGGGTGGCTCAGTGGTTTAGGCCGCCTTCAGCCCACGCTGTGATCCTGGAGACCCGGGATCGAGTCCCACATCAGTCTCCCTGCATGGAGCCTACTTCTCCCTCTACTTCTCTCTCTCTCTCTCTCATGAATAAATAAATAAAAATCTTTAAAAAAATATGGGGGTAATAGTGGTAAATGGGACTATAACCAAATTAGAACTGTTGGTAATGAGTTGTATTCAACATGCTCAGTGAACGATGAACATGTACAATATTCACTTTTATCATATGTTGAAAGTGAGAGGAAGGCCCTCAACTTCAGTAAGAAATGTTATATTATATATTTCAATTCCTCTTAAAAAATGCTAGCAAAGAGCATTGCCATGATTTCAAGAGGTTTGCCAAAGTAGCTTGTATTGCAGTATAGTGGGTTTTGTTAATGGCCTGATCCTATCACTTCAGAGCCAAAAACAACTTAATTTCTTGATGTTTAAGAGAAAAAAAGAGAATTTCTTAATAAAATCAAACTCTGGTGCAAACAGCTCTATCATGCTGTGTATAAGTCCTTTCAAACATCAAATACTCAATTTTCTTCCATCTTCAGAGGAAAAAAATAATGACATCATATTGGACACATTATAAAACCACATACATATGCTGTAACAGAAGTGGGAATGCTTTTCAGAGTCAAATGGAACCAAAGAATGGAAATCATTTGCCCCTAACTTCCAACTCAAAGCATACAACAGTCCAGCTCTTGAGTGTGGTATGTTCCTTGATTTGGTCTTTGACAGAATGCTGAAAGTAGTCCTCAATTGGAAGTTTGTCCATAATTTCAATCCAAATATCCAGAGCCATTTGTCAGATCCATAAAACATTTTCTGCCAGTTCTGATGACCTATAATTGTGAGTTAGCATTTTTTTTATCTAATAGAATAAAAAATGAAAAATAAAACCAGGGGATCCCTGGGTGGCGCAGCGGTTTGGCGCCTGCCTTTGGCCCAGGGCACGATCCTGGAGACCCGGGATCGAATCCCACATCAGGCTCCCGGTGCATGGAGCCTGCTTCTCCCTCTGCCTGTGTCTCTGCCTCTCTCTCTCTCTCTCTCTGTGACTATCATAAATAAATAAAAATTAAAAAAAAAAAAAAAGAAAAATAAAACCATTTGAACTTGGAATCTAATCTAGCACTTTAGCTATCCATTTTTGAGGTTGATGTCAATTTTTGGTGAAAAGATTTCAAATCTTAAAATCTTTCTAACAATTACATAGTTTCTCTTTAATATTCTCATGAGTGTTCTTTTAAAAATTACCTAAAATGGATGTCTCCTATGTACATCTAGTGTCTAATAAGAGCATCTTGTGTTCCAAAAGTCAAGGAAAACCTTTTTTTTCAGAGTTTACATTTTCAGATTCTTTAGGGCTAAGATTCTTAACTGGGATCCATGAGTGAATTTATGAGTCTATGAGCCCACTCACTGAAATTACATCAAAATTTTGAGGATGCAGAGCCATAGCTTTCATCAGATTCACACAAACATTCATAACCCCCAAATAGACTAAGAGCTTATAAGATATTGGATAATAGATACTAAATAAGTGTTTAATATAACCTGGCTCTATACCATTAAAATATTAAAACAGTTCAATCCTTTTGCAATGATGAAAGCAAAATATCTATTGCAACAGCCCACAGTTTTCAAACCTTATTATTTTTCCTCAGTTGTACCAAGTCTTGATACTGTGATACTGAAGCCAGAGCCCTGCAGTGGCTGCTTAATGGAGAATATAACTCAAGATTGGAATAAGAGTTTGATGTTTACTGCATCAGTTTCAAAGTCCAGCTGTAAATATACTATAGTTGAGAAACAGAGCAATATAATCTTTTCAAGCTTGAAAAAACAGTGATGCATAGCCAAATACTTTGAACTGTTTGCTTAAGAACAAATCTATTTCAAGATTTGATTACCACTAACTCAGACTTTTTCATCACTAAGTCCTTTCAATTCCATATCATGTGTTTCAAATTTTGTCTGCATAACTTATTTTTGTTCTACTTTTCTGTCAAAAACAATGTGGAAATCCCAGGTTATATAATTGAGGACTTGGAGAGGCCATATACATCTAGCCAACCAAAATAAAATGAAAGCTATTATCATGAAACATGCTTAAGGAAGTGTATCCTTTGTTCGGGTAAAGAGTGCCAACATTTGTGATCTTAGAATGAAGTCAAAGGAAACTAAAATGGGTTTTCCTTAATGCAACCATGTGCAGAATCACTCTTTACCAAACATATGATCCATAAAAATATTTGTGCATATTTAGATACCCATGAGAACAAATCAATTTCAAGTAAAATAATAATGTATTATTTTTATAATATACCTGGAGGCTGAAGTCATCCCATTCATCTTCCTTACTTGGGTTTATTATCCTACACATTTGATAAGTCAAGTGGAAGCCTCTCTGCACACCCTCTCTGTATATAGAGCAGACACCAAACTGCTAATTTCTTTCTTCCTCCTTCCTTGTGTCAGGTTGACCATGCAACACATTTGAATTACTGTTAGAAGGTAAATGTTGCATGGCTTTGAACCAATATCTCTCCTGTCTATAGAGTTTTAAATTCACATGTGGGTGTTCTAGAAAGAGGAGGTTACCAATGTGTAGAGTTGTGAAGAGTCACCAAGGAAGGCAATTTAGATTTCTTTGTGGAGGGGTCAAGAGAGTAGGAGATTTTTCTGATAGGTACCTGATGGAATAAGGAAAACATTTCTCTATGGGGTGGCAGTGGAGAAAGGCTGACCATTACTGGACTGGCTATTGTATAAAATTGCCACAAAAATGCTTAATAAAGAGAAAATGAACAGCATATGGACTCTGGTTGAGGCTTCATGAAAACATTCAGGGAAAGAAAGAACAAAGGGCAATCTTTCCAATGTATATAGAAGAAGTAAGATGTTTTCCTAAGTTTTTCTATCACTGTCAGCATTTGGGATGGAAATATGCTGTAGGAAAAAGATTAACTCCAGTTTGCTTAGAAAGAATTTTCCCTGAAAATAATCCTGTGTGTTTTTAATATGTCGGGTTACATTGCCAATCAGTTCTATTTGGTAATTTTCAGTATGATTTCTTTTTAACCCATGAATTATTTAGAAGTAGGTTTTAAAATTTCTGAATTTATCAATTTCTTGGCTCTCTTTAGCTATTGATTGCATTTGTAACTTTGTTGCATTGTATTTTTGAGTTGTGTTTGTGGTCAAGTGGTGATCAGTTTTTGAAAATGTTCAATGTGTGCTTGAAATTAATATGTATATGCCATATTTATTTATAGGACTGTATACATATACAACATATATATGTATACACACACATATATATGTTATGTCAAGCTTAATAATTCTGTTGTTCAGATTTTCTCAATTTCTACTTAATTTTGATCTATTCAATCTGCCTCTCAGAAAGGTATGTTAACCTTTTTCTGCTATGATCTATATGATTTTCCACTATGATCTAAATTGTTAGCCACCCCTTCCTGCCACCTCTTGTTTTTCTGCTTACTTTTTGGCATGTATTTTGAGGTTATGTTTTTAGGTGGATACATAATCAGAATAATTATGTCTTCCTGGTAAATTTATCACTAAGTAGCTCTTGATCTTTAATAATGCTGTTTTGTGCTTAAATCTGTTTAGTATACATCACCTTTTCTTTGGTTCCTATTTATCTGGTGTTGTGATCATCACTGGTTGCTCAACCAGCATCCATTTATCCCTCTTCTAGTAGAACCAGGACCTCAGTTTTGTTCAGGTAGCCACCTCTTTCTCACACAGCTAAGTGTCTCAGGAGAAGGTTTGTTTGGTTTAAGGGTGAATCCATTCTTTTTTTCAGTTGATAGATCATTAGGCGTGGGATTCAGTGCTGGCCAAAATGAAGTGTGTGGGTAGGTAGGGAGTCTTTGGGAAAGTGTCCTTCTTCTGAGCAAGAGCTGGGGTCTCTTATTTCCACCTGGATATTGCTGTTTCTGGTAAGACACCCAGAATCGCTGCAACCATCTCGTTAGAAGCCTAAAAACCCAAACAGGGATGTCAGAGCACAGAGATGGAAAAGACCTGGGTCCTTTATACAACCATTTGCCTAATTTCTTCTTGCATATCCTTTTAATTTTTTATGTGTAACTTTCCTTCTAGTGCCTTATATAACCTGAATGAAGTTGATTAGCTTCAGACCTGAACACAGGTTTTTTTCTTAACCTCTTAAGAGGTACATTCTTCCATTTATATTCATTTACTAATATATTTGCTCTTCTGTCATCTTATTTTGCTGTTTTCAACTTCTTTTGCTTTTTAATCTTTTGTCATATATACTAACTTTTATCTATTTTTTTCTTGATAACTTTTGTAATCAGGGCAGCCCCGGTGACCCAGTGGTTTAGTGCCGCCTTCCGCCTGGGATGTGATCCTGGAGACCTGGGATCGAGTCACACGTCGAGCTCCCTGCATGGAGCCTGCTTCTCCCTCTGCCTGTGTCTCTGCCTCGCTTTCTCTCTCTGTCTGTGTCTGTCATGAATAAATAAATAAAATCTTTAAAAAAAACTTTTGTAATCATGTTTTCATTCTGCAAGCAGGTGCCTTTAAAAATAAGAAAAATTCTCAATGTTCAATGCCAGTTTTATAAAAGCAAAAATTGATACAATTAAATGGTAGCAAGAATGAAATAAATCATATATATACATGTAATGAGATGTTGATAAGCAAATGAAGTGGTAATATTGATATTCACCTGGAAAAAAATTTTAAGAGATAATGATAAAAACAGTTTGTAAAATTCTATGTACAGTTGACCTTTTGTGACTTCCTATAGTTTGTTCCCATTCCCTTTATATTTAGCAGAAATTCTGTTATGTTTCTGGCATGTAACGCCACTTTTCCTAGTTTCCACATCTAGTTCAGGCTTTCTTCTATTTTTATCTTCCATTGGTCCTATCATTAGCCTGAGTGGTGGTGTAAGAATTAGAGTTTTTATTTCTTCTGTAAGTCTTTTTTTCCCTTTAGTGTTGGGTTTCATTCATTCGTTCCTTCAATAAATAATAGTGACTACCAACTAAGTGCCAGGTATTTAAGTGTTAAGGTTAAGTATTTATGCTTAATTGTAATATTTTATCATCTATAAACTAAAAACAAAAGAGGCTGGAAGATAGAAGGTGTTAGAAAATAAAAGCCCAATAAAGTAGCTTTGACTATGAATGAATAGGAGAGATAACTTCTCATTATGTATTTGTTGTTTTCCAACTGAGTAAGTAGAGTAGTGATCAGAAGAGAGTTCAAGGAAAGTAAGAGATTAGTAAATCTGAAGTTCCTCTTATTATTTTTTTAAAGATTTCTTTATTTTTAAAGATTTCTTCCCAGCAAGTGGGAAGGGAGAGACAGAGGGTGAGAATCCCAAGCAGCCTCCCTGCTGCGCCCAAGAGCCCAACGCAGAGCTCAATGTCATGACCCATGAGATCATGACCTGAGCTGAAAT
This sequence comes from Canis lupus baileyi, assembly GCF_048164855.1. Lineage (NCBI taxonomy): Eukaryota > Metazoa > Chordata > Mammalia > Carnivora > Canidae > Canis > Canis lupus. The sequence goes on along the minus strand of NW_027326414.1, from coordinate 380,883 downwards.
CACTAATACTTAACTGAGCCACCCAGATGCCCCAGTTTAAAGCTGGTTTCAAGGTGTGAATCTTATTCTACAACTTACCAGGAAAATCCTGCCATGTCACTATGTAAGAAAATCAATAGCCTTTTAATTATCTATGCTTCAGTTTCCTCTGTAAAATGGGCTAAAAAAAAATAGTGACCCTTCTAGGTCTAGCCTAAGGATTGAGTAAATACAGGCAAATGGAGTAATAATGACATAGCTTTATATATTATAATGATATTACATATTACTACATGATATTAATAAATTCTATTATATAATGATATTATATTAATATGTCAGGCACTTTGTACTTACTTTTCATATGTTAGCTAGCCCCTTTAATCCTCATGTACCCTATGAAGTCAGTGTGATCTTTCTTATTTTGCAGATGAGGTTTAGAGGCTTACTCAAAACATTTTTCCCCAGGAAATAAATTTTTTTTCCCTAGAAATTTCAAAGATATGAAGACTAGTAATTACAGGGAAAAAAACCTGAAATTATGCTTTTTTAGAAGGCCAAAGTTATTGTTAATTTAAGAATAAATGTATCACCCACAGTTGTTCTCACCAATTACATTTTGTTGAAATGAAAATAGAATTTATTGAGATGATAATTGCATACGGGACAACTATTTGCATTGGAATGTTTTTGGTTTTATTTGGAATTGAGCAGGAAGCACAAGAACCTTTGTTTTGATTTAAAGATTTTATTTATTTATTCATGAGAGAGAGGCAGAGACATAGGCAGAGGGAGAAGTAGGCTCCCTACAGGGAGCCCGATATGGGACTTGATCCTGGGACTCCAGGATCACGCCCTGGGTGTGAAGGCAGGTGCTAACCCGCTGAGCCACCCAGGTGTCCCGCACAAGAACCTTTGACTCTGTGGAAGACCCATTGTGAGAAATGGGATTCACACTCTCACACATTTAGTGACACAATAACTGAGAAGAGGAGAAGGCTTTGTAGCACCTATTATGCTTTTTAATACATAGAATTGTTGCTTTTCTTTAAGAGAGAAATGCAAGAGATCCAAGCTAAGGTTTACTCCCTGAGAATGTTCTATAACCTGTCATGGTTTGTTACACAATAACCTGCCATTGTTTGTTTCTTAATATTTGCCTACTTATTCACCCAAATCAGAGCCCAGTCAAGGACAGTTTATTCCTGCTCCCCTTCTGTCACCTGCATTACCTGAAGCAGGCAATTTACTGGCTCCCTCCACTGCACACTTCCCCACTGAGTACCTGCTATGTGAGGTGAGTGAGATGGAGTCTCCATGTTGTAGTCTCTACAGAACCCAATGAAATCAGCATAAATCCATTCCTTGCCTTGGTTCCTCAGGGATGGATACAGTTAAGTCTAAAGCAATCTATGTTGTCATTACCTGAGTCCGTTCAATCAGCGGAAAGCCCAGAGGTTTACTCAGTGGCTCGAGGAAGTGAAACTCTTTTGAATGGAGTGATGTGAGGATATGACCTTTGGAATTGCTGCAGCCCTTTTGCAACTATGAGGGAACCCAGCTGAGGAAGACAACATACAGTAGAGGGGACAGCCAACATAATTTCAGACAATAAAATTCAAACTATAATGGAAGTTTACTTGAAGATCACTCTACCTTTGGAGAGTGGTTACAAGGTCCAGTAAATTCCCTTTATTTTATTTTATTTTATTTTATTTTTATTTTTTTTAAAGATTTTATTTATTTATTCATGATAGTCACACAGAGAGAGAGAGAGAGAGTTGCAGAGACACAGGCAGAGAGAGAAGCAGACTCCATGCACCGGAAGCCCGACGTGGGATTGGATCCTGGGTCTCCAGGATCGCGCCCTGGGCCAAAGGCAGGCGCCAAACTGCTGCGCCACCCAGGGATCCCTCCCTTTATTTTAAATGCCATTTTGAGTTAGGGTTTCTGCTTTGCAACTACATGCATCTTAGTCAGTGCTGACAGTGGTGTCAGACAACAGGCTTGTAGAGAAATGTATGAAATCCAGGACTGTTTATTTAGCCATATGGTAACATAGTCAATAATAACTTGGTTTTTATTACTGCAGCTGATTAACTGCTTCCTGATGTCTTTTGTGTGTACCCTACATTGTATTATCTTTCTCACTTTTGATGTGGTCCGTACACATTTGTGTTCCTTCTTTTTGTTCATCCTTGGTGATCTGGCTCAACATCTTTCCTTGGTTCTCTAAATTGCCTTTCAGAACTTTGCACAGTTCTGCTCCTCCAATTTGGCAGGCTTTTCCCTGTCCTGCACTTCCCATATAGTTTGTTCACCTGCCAAAATTGTTTGTTTAAAGAGCATCCAGCTCTTCTGGAATCCTTTCTTCCCATCAAGTCTTTTTTTTTTCCTCGTCAGTGCCCTACACTTGTTGAAATTTGCTTTCCCAGAACTGATTATTTTTCCCTCATCAGCTTCTTTCCTTTTCCTTAGGAAAGGAACTTTTTTTTTATTACTTTTACAGAAGCTTAAGTTCTCTTTTAAGTCTTTATTAACTCTGCCATTATTGAGAATTGATTTTAAAAGGACTTTTCCCTTATGATGCATTTTTAAGCAAGTAACTATCTCCAGTATATTTTAAATCTATTTCACAGTTTGTGGTTGACCCATTTTCTACAGACAATATCGGGGAAGTTAGAAACCTGTCTGATCACTACACTGGGGTATTTGGATTCCTGTCCTTGTATAATTCCAGTCCTTGTATAATCTGCTAAAATAGCTATAATTATCCCCCACCCCACTCCTAGCTCATCATATGCATACCTCTTTTCAAAGTGACTTTGTAGCTTTTTTGACCCATGACTTCAAATGCAGCAGAGGTGATGTACTAGTTTTTCCTAGGATTCAAGAAGCCTTGTATACATGTGCTTGTTCTCCTAGAACTTGGCCCAGCCTCCATGTGAACAAACACTGGTTAGCTTACTGGAGGATGAGAGACTCCATGGGAGATTCATGTCAGCTCATCTGTCCCAGGTGAGGCCCTAGACATATGAGAGCCCAGCTAGTAAAAGCAAAGCTAACCTCCCGATGATAGCAGATGCATGAGGGTGCCCAGCTGAGTCTAGTCCAAATTGCTGACCAGCAGAATTACTAGCTAAATAAGTGGTTGTTTGGAATGGTTTGTTAACCAACAAAAGCTAATTGATAGAGAAATATTTAAATCTCTGAGGATACCATCATGGAAGGAGAGTGCTAGGAATGGGGGAGGCTATGGGAAAGGAAAATTGGTGGTAAGGAAGAAAGAGCCCAACAGGGCAGGCAATGTCAGTCAGAGGTCAACTGTGAGAATGGCTGGGAGGCAGAGCTGAGGTTGGTATTACAGAGTAAGTTTTCTTTAGTCCTGCCCTAACCCCAGAATCTCCCACAAATGACTCCTACTCATGTTTGCCTTGGATGCGTGGTATTTTTCAGAATCAAAGAAAAGAGGTTGTGTTTCATATCTGCAATCACAAGGGTATGAAGGGAGGAAGGAAAGGGGAGTAGTTGCCAGAAGTGAGACTTGGGTTAACTGAACATCTAGAAGAACCAAGCAATGATTAGAATTGTGCAGTAAGTCAGAAAGATAGGTCCCACCCAAGAATTCCTGGAAATATTCAAAGTGTTGAGTTTTTTTGTCCTATGTAGGTTCAAGCCAATTTTATCTAAATCTTAGTGCATAAGATCACCCCACAAACCAGAGAATGTTCAGTCACCAGGAGCCATCAGGTAATACAAGCTTCTGTCTATCAGATACGTTGTGTCTTCATTTGTTTCAAAAGCTTAAGGTGGCTACTGAAAACATGGTATGGCACACCAGTTCAGGTCTGGCATTGGTAAGAAGTCATTTTAATTAATTCATTGCTAATGTTTCTTTTAGTACATCTGGGATCAAAAGAGAAATCTGCTCACCAACCAATGTAAAAAGCCAGGCAACAGCAAAACAGGTGTGAAGTTAAAACTGAATTCTTGGGTGTGTTTGAGGTAGAGGGAACAATGCAGGCAAGATGTAGAAGCAGGACGGTACAGCATATTTGGGGAAGAGAAACAGTTTAGTCTGGCTGATTATAGTGGACAGTTGTTTGAAATACCATATGATGTATTTTTCCTCCCTATTATTTCCAGAGTTAGTATTTTTTATTTGTTTGTTCGGGTAGTTGGTTGTTTTGAAAACCCTGCAGCCTTCCCTCCATTAAACAAAGAAGATGAAGATAATTTTTTGCAGGGAAAGGGAGACTGAACACTGTCCAGAACAAAGTCCTCGCTCAGCTCTAAGTTTCAAACTAGATTTTTAAAATAAAGTCTGGAGATAAATAATAGTCTCAAAAAATTAGACTTTCAAATACTCTGCAGTGCTAGAAAATCAAAAGAGTGCTTTTGTGCAGTGATGGGGAGAGGGTATGAAAGAGAACTGGGGGTGCTGTTGGTGTCCACTCATTGATCTGTATGATCTTGATCTTATATGGATGTTTGCTGTGAGAACTTTAATTGAGCTACATACTCATAATTGTATAAATAACTGAATGAATAATCAATAGAAAAAAAATAGCCTTTCAAGCAATAGAGGAATGTTTTCTCAAATGTCTTGGAGCAGAGTTTTTATTTGAAGAACCAAAGTTTTGAGAGGTGGCCTCAGAGAAAGATGAAGAATACCATTAAAAAATGTGCCCAAACATAGAGGAGAATGAAAACCTTCTACTTTGGGAGGAGATGCCTGGGAATGCAAGGAAGAAAAGGGGAAGAGGTTGCTTGCAAGCTCTTGTCCCACTTGGAGTTTGAGGGAAACAAAACAATATTAGGGATAGCTTGAGTAGGGGCAAGCCTCAGACAAGTTCCTGTGTCAGCAAAGCATCCCAGAGGAAGATGCCCCAGCACACCTGGCTGGGAGGGACATCTAAGTTGGTGAGCTCAGAGCAGCCTCATAAGATCCTCTTACAGCTTTAAGATGCTGGGAAAGTTGCCGACACATCCCAGCCCTCCAAGAGGGCCCAGCAGTGTGGTGACCTGGATGCCAGAAGAGGCCAGGGGTCCTCAAGAGAAGCTGCTGAGATGAGGCCTTCCCTTTTGACTAGGATCCATGGAGGACTCCAGGCATCAGCACAGTTGCCAGCACAACACCCCAAACTCCAGCCACACATCAGCAGCCACCAACACAATATGCCCAGCGACCATGAGAGCCCAAACTCCCTGCAGTGTGACAGGGAGGCAGACTGGTGATGCAACCATCAGGGAAACATAACTTACCTAGAGGCTCCTCTATGCCTCCCAGGAATCCTCCCTGCCTACAAGGTGCCAGTGAGGGAAGCAGGTGAGAAAAGGGAGAACACTCAAGAAGTGGGCAAACCCTGAAAAATGCCAAAGTTAATCCAAAAGAGCTATTCTTCTAAATCAAGAGAGGCTGGACACTTTTATTTGGCAAAATCAAGTTTTTCAACCATCAGCAGAAAGGCATGTAAAAATTAAAGTTCTATGAATTTCTGCACATCAAGTCAACATATGTGATTTTTTTTGTTGTTTTGGACCAGAGTACATGTAGAATATATTTGAAAAAGAATAGTGGGAGAGAAGACCGGTGAGGTAGATTGAAATTAGAACACAAAAGTATTCTATAAAGGAAGGGAAATCGAAGACATTTATGTTAGTTTCCTTGATCTCTGAATAGAAGGGCCAGGACTACATCTGATCATCTAAGAATATTTATTTAGAATGTTATTATTATTATCATCATCATCATAATTATTACTTTTAGAAGGTTATTATTAATGTTTTTTTCCTGGGAGACATTATGCTAAGTGAAATAAGCCACTCACAGAAGGACAAATACTGAATGATTCCACTTCAATGAGATTTTCTGTGACTATTCTAAAATGAACTCAGAGAAGCAGAAAAACGAATAGTAGTTGCCAGGGGTGGGGGCTGGGAGGGAATGGGAAGATGGTCAATGGCTATAAAGTTTCACTTATGATACATGAATAAGTTTTAAAAAATTTTAGAATATTCTAGAAACTACAACACATTGCCTATAGTTAACAATTTGTTAAGCAGGTAGGTTTCATGTTACTATACACACACACACACACACGTGACACAAGGAAACTTTGTTTTTAAATATTTTATTTATTTATGAGACAGAGAGACAGAGACGCAGGCAGAGGGAGAAGCAGGCTCCATGCAGGGAGCCCGATGGGGGACTCGATCCCGGGCCTCCAGGACCACCTCTGGACTGAAGGCAGGCACTAAACCTCTGAGCCACCCAGGGATCCCCGACACAAGGAAACTTTGGAAGGTGTTGGCTATGTGTATTACCTTAACTGTGGTGCTGGTATCATGAGTGTTTGCATATGTCCAAACTCATCAAACTGTACAGATTAAATCTATGCAGTTATTTGCATATTAATTAAAATTCAATAGAGTTTTTTTTTTTTTAAAGAATAAATTGAGGGTTTTCCAATGCTCAATAAGGAATTCCTCATTCCTTAAAAATAGATCTGCCCTATGACCCAGCAATTGCACTGCTGGGGATTTACCCCATAGATACAGATGCAATGAAACGCCGGGACACCTGCACCCCGATGTTTCTAGCAGCAATGTCCACAATAGCCAAACTGTGGAAGGAGCCTCGGTGTCCATCGAAAGATGAATGGATAAAGAAGATGTGGTCTACGTATACAATGGAATATTACTCAGCCATTAGAAATGACAAATACCCACCTTTTGCTTCGACGTGGATGGAACTGGAGGGTATTATGCTGAGTGAAATAAGTCCATCGGAGAAGGACAGACATTATATGGTCTCATTCATTTGGAGAATATAAAAAATAGTGACAGGGAATAAAGGGGAAAGGAGAAAAAATGAGTGGGAAATATCAGCGAGGGTGACAGAACATGAGACTCCTAACTCTGGGAAACGAACCAGGAGTGGTGGAAGGGGAGGTGGGCAGGGGGATGGGGTGACTGGGTGATGGGCACTGAGGGGGGCACTTGATGGGATGAGCACTGGGTGTTATTCTATATGTTGGCAATTGAACACCAATAAAAAATAAATAAAAAAAAAGGAATTCCTCATTCCTTCTTTGGAACATCAGTCCTCTGCCTAAAGGGCTAAAAGAGAAATATTCTTTCTCAGGAAATTATTACCAGTATTATCCAAAAATGAAAATCTCACACAGCCACCATCCAGGGCAGGTCCATTTGAGCTCTGTTGGGCTCACAAGCAGAATCTGCAGAGCTGAGAAGCTGGACCGCAAGTCTTGGCAAGAGCACATCTGTCTCACACATTTGTCTGATGCATTCATAGGCAGAGAAGAAGACAGGACTCTCCTTTACACCTTCACATTTGTTGTTTTAGCTCATAATTAGTTCAGATTAAAAGAATAACCCAAATAAATTGACTTCAGAGAGCACAATGTGTTAGCTCATCTTCTGTTTTAAATCAGCATCAGCTGGTGTTTATTGCTTCAACAAGACAGTGTAACTAAGATGACCCCTTAAGGTTTTACACCTTGCAAGTGAAGATTGGGAATAACAGCCAAAGCTTTTAAAAAGCAACACATGGGTCTAGCTGTGAGCTCCTCCCGATGTGTGCACAACACTCCAATAAGACGAGGTTTGGTTGGTGCTACCATGGCCTTGCAGTGGAGGTGCATAAAGCTGGAGGGAAAGAGCGCGCAGGTGCAGACAGCAGCATTTGCAAGCAGTCAGGAAACCGGCCTTACTGTCTTTACAGGACTGTTTGTATGGAAGTTTGGATTGCATCCACAGTGCAAATTGCACAAATTCTCATCGCAGCTCTCACCGAGGAAAGAGCTCTAATAGCTCCAGAACAAACTTTTCAGAGGCCTTCAGCCTTTTTCTCTCTCAAAAAGTGCAGTATTATACATGGTAGTTGCAGAAGAGACATATTTCCCCTTTAGCACAACCTAGACATCACACAGTGGAACTTATGAGAGTTAATGTTCATTTTTTAGGCCATTTTGGTACTATTAGTGGCATAGTTGCAAGGCCTTACTATTTTCCCAAAAGTATGACTATACCTTCTTAAATGCCTAATTTGCACTCACTGAATCACACACTGGAAGAACTTGGCTCCTTCAGGATTTAAAATATACTGAACCTACTGAAGCAGCTTGAGGGGATTCTTTGTCTATGAGTCAGTGACCGTGAAGCTGTTGGAATGCTTAGGAAACAGAGGTCCTTCTAGAGAGACAGTGTGTGAGTGTATCTCAAGTCCACTGACTCTGCTGGTAAGGATGCCCCAAACCACCTTTTCTAATGATAAATTTGAGGAGTTAAGTCTTAAAAATAACTGTATCTAATTCAGCAATTCCACTCCTGCTTGTCTACCCAAAAGAACTCAAAGCAAGGGCTTGAACAGATATTTGTACACCCACGTTCAGAGTAGCCAAATGATGGGAACAACCTGAGTGCCCCTCAGTGGGTGAATGGTTAAAGAAAAGGTGGTATATACTTACAATGGAATAGAATCCATCCCTGAAATGGAAGGAAATTCTGAAGACATGCTGAGTGAAATAAACCAAACACAAAAGACCAAATACTATATGATTCCACTTATATGAGGTTCCTAGAACTGTCAAATTCATGGAGACAGAAAGTAGAATGGTGATTACCAGGGGCTGAAGGAGGAGTTATTGTTTAATGGGTAGTTTCAATTTGGGGTTCTGGAGATGGGTTGTGGTGATGGTCACACAACAATGTGAATGAACTTAATGCCACTGAACTGTACATTGAAAAATGGCCACACTGGTAAATTTTATGTCATTTATATTTTACCATAATAAAAAACATTTAAAAATAACTGTATCAGGGGCACTTGGGTGACTCAGTTGGTTAAGCATCTGCCTTCAACTCAGGTCATGACCCCAGAGTCCTGGGATGGAGCCCCACATTGGGCTCTCTGCTCAGCAAGGGAGCCTGCTTCTCCATCTCCCTCTGCCCCTCCCCAGCTCATTCTCTCTCTCAAATAAATAAAAAATCTTTTTAAAAAATAACTTTACCCCAAATATAATGCTGACTATAGCCTTCTAGATGAATTTCATTGAAATTCAAAATTCATACAAATTTGAATTTAAAAAATCATCATGCAATAGAAAGAGCATGACTGAAACATCTGTCAGAAGGGAAACAACACTCGACAAGATGGCGAATGATCTAACATATCCTAAAGAAATAATGAAAACTTGTATAAATTAAAGCAATAGTATTAATTAAAGAAACCCCTTACCCTAGCCAAGTGGATAGACTAAGACTTATCCAACATGGCATCCCTCTGGCTATATGAGACTAGAGAGCCCTTGATTTGAGGCTGGTCTGAGTTGAACTGTGCTATAGGTGTAAAATATACATCAACTCCAAAGATTTAGTGAAAAAGAAAATGTAACGGATCTCAATAGTTTTTATATTGATTAAATGTTTTAATGAGAATATTTTGGATGCATTGGGTTAAACATAGTAAACTTAATTTCACCTGTTTTAACACTTTTTAATAGGGCTACTAGAAATTTTATTTTATTTATGTATTTGTTACTTTTTTAAAAGTTTGTTTAATCTCTACACCCAACGTGGGGCACAAACTCACCACCCTGAGATGAAGAGTTGCATGCCCTTCTGACTGAACCAGCCAGCCACCCCTGCGTTTATTGCCTTTTAATTGAGATATAATTGACATACATTTATTAGTCTCAGATGTACAACATATTGATCCAATATTTGCATGTGTTGTGAAATGATCACCTCAAGGAGTCTAGTTAACATCCAACCATGGTTACAAAAAAGTTTTTCTTGTGATGTGAACTTTTAAGATCTCTCATAGCAACTTTCAAATAAACAATCCAGTAGTTTTAACTATAGTCACTATGTTGTACATCACATCCTCAGGACTATTTATTTTATAAATGGAAGTTTGTGACTTTTTTACTTCTTTCACCCATTTCACTCACACCAGTCTGTTCTCTGTATCTATGAGCTTGGGTTCTTGTTTTGTTGTTTCGAGTCCACATATAAGGGAGAGCATGTGGCATTTGTCTTTCTCCATGTACCTTGCTTTACTTAGGCTAAGCTCCTCCAGGTCTACCCATATTGTCACAAATGGCAAGATTTCTCTGGTTTTTAATGGCTGAATAGTATTCCATTACACACACACACACACACACACACAAACACACACACCCCTACGCCATTTTCTTTATCTATTTATCCATCAATGGACAGCTTAGGTTGCTTCCGTATCTTGGGTATTATAAATAAGGCCGAAAGGAACATGGGGATGTATTTATCTCTTTGGTGTTTTTGCTTTCTTCAGATAAATAACCAGAAGTGGGTTTGCTGGATCATGTGATACTTCTAATATTTTGAGAAAACTCCATACACTTTCCCAATTTTTATTTTCACCAAATAGTGCATGAGGGTTCTTCACATTCTCACCAAAACATGTTATTTTTTCAATGTTAGCCATTCTGACAGTTGTGAGCTGATATCTCATTGTGGTTTTGATTTGCATTTGCCTGATGGTTAGTGATATTGAGCAGAAAAAAATTTAAAACAGAGTGGCTTGTCTTTTATTTCTATGGGACAGCACTGCTTTGGAGGTATACTAGGGTGCTTCCTAGTATAACAGTATAGAAATAGAGTTCATTTCATGATTGTGGATTCAATCTCTAACATATAAGAGAATAGCATTATTTGTTACTTTTAAGACTTTATCAGTCCTGCCAATTTTTTCTTAACATCTTTTTCTCATACTTTTTCCTTTCCATTTCTATTCCCTAGTGTTGGCTCTCTGTGGCTTTGAACTAGATCCCGTATAACCAATAATTATTGGCTTCAATTCCTCTTCTATAATCTATTCACTATACCCTGACCAGATTAACTTTTAGGAAACCCATGTGTAGATATTTTTTTCTGTGCTCAACACCTGGTGACTACAGTCTAGGGAGTTTGCAGATTCTGGGTTTCCCCAGAGATTCTGAATCAGTAGGTTGGGGTGGGGCCCAGACTTCACATTGTAACAGGTACCCTAGACTGTATTAAACAGGTCTGAAGAACAATAGCCTGTAGGATTAAGCTCAGATTCCTCAAAGTAATTTTCAAGACTCTTTTCACCTTCATAGTCTGGTTAGTTCAATCTGTCTGAGGGAGAATGGAAACACTCAATATCTAGAGAACCTCTGGAAAAAAATAAGCTTCTGTCTGAGCAGCTTTAATACTTGCCTAATTGAGGGAAGTGATTTGACCCTAAAGATATCTCCACCACAGCTATTCTATGACCCTACACTTACCATTATGATAATCTACTTCTTCAGAGTAATTTTTCTCAGCTTCTATCTGAATTTGAGGAAGCCAATCTCTTCAGTACCGCATTTTATAGTGCTGCTATCATAATATGAATCTACATAGACCAAGATAGTTTTGACATGTGTCCTTTTGCACTAATTATTTTCTTTGGTTTTCTATTGATTAACACCAGGCATCTTTAGGGATGCAATTGTCAGGATTTAGTCAAATAATCTTTCATCCTACTAGATAAAGATTATGATGTTGCAGACTTGTGAACCATATCTGGTTCAAAGAATCATTTTGATTTTTCTGCATGTTTGTTGTTATAGACTGTATCTCATAAAAATTCATATGTTGAAGCCCTAACTTACAATCTCAGAATTTGAAGAAAGCCTTTTAAGGAGTTAATTATGGTTAAATAAGGTCAGAAGGGTGGGGCCTGATCCCACTGGACTAGGGTCCTCATAAGAGGAGGAAGAGCCATCAGAGACTTGTCTCTCTTTGCATGCACACAGAGGAAAGGGCATATGAGGACACAGAAAAAAAAAAAAAAAAGCATCTGTCTGCAAGCCAGAAAGAAAGGCCTCATCAGAAACCAACCTGCTGGCAGCTTGATCTTGGACTTCTAGTCTCTAGAACTGTGAGAAAATAAATGTCTGATGTTTAAGCCACTATGGTATTCTGTTATGGCAGCCCTAGCAGACTGATAGAATAGCCAATATTTAAAATTTGGGAGGATGCCTGTAAAAATCTGAATTTCTTTTGAGAAGTTGATTTGGCAACAACTGGCTAGAGATGAATAGTAATTTGTTTGCACTCCCTAGTTCTCCAGTCTCTGTCCCCCAGACATGAAGGCTAAAGGTCCATTGCCAATTGTGTCACTCTTATTTTATTTTTATTGTTTTTATTTTAATTTCAGTATAGTTAACATACAGTGTTATATTAGTTTCAGGTGTACAATATAGTGATTCAACACTTCCACACATCACCCGGTGCTCATCATGACAGGTGCACTCCTTAATCCCCATTACCTATTTCCCCCACCCCCACCCTCTCATGTCAATATTATTTTAAAAACAACAACAACAGCTGAGTGAAGTAAGTCAGTCGGAGAAGGACAAACATTATATGTTCTCATTCATGTGGGGAATATAAATAATAGTGAAAGGGAATATAAGGGAAGGGAGAAGAAATGGGTGGGAAATATCAGAAAGGGAGACATAACGTAAAGACTGCTAACTCTGGGAAATGAACTAGGGGTGGTAGAAGGGGAGGAGGGCGGGGGGTGGGAGTGATTGGGTGACGGGCACTGGGGGTTATTCTGTATGTTGGTAAATTGAACACCAATAAAAAAAATATATATAAAAAAATAAAATAAAAAAAATAAAAGATACACGAACCATTAAAAACAACAACAACAACAACATATCTAGCTATTTACACTCACTTATGTTACTTGCCTAGCCCTTGTGAACACTTAGGTTTAAGAAAAGGATTTTAAGGAAAGGGTTTTATTTGCTTATTCATGAGAGACATAGAGAAAGGCAGAGACATAGATAGAGGCAGAAGCACGCTCCCTGCAGGAAGCCTGATGCGGGACTCAATTCCAGGACCCTGGGATCATGACCTGAAACAAAGGCAGACGCTCAACCACAGAGCCACCCAGGTGACCCTGCGTCCACAGAGCCACCCAGGTGACCCTAAGTTTATAATTCCTGATGTAACATATCTACTGACAAAGGTCAGTTTTCAATAGTGAAAACAATTTGCATTTAACTATCCACACTTTATCTAAATTTCATTTTTGATAATAGTCATTCACTATGAGCAAGCCAACCAGCTATAGATTCTCTAAGACTGTATGAACCATGCTGATGTACACTAATGTACCTTTCAATCATTAAAATAAATTGGGACATAAATCTAAACTTATGACAAATCTTAACTCTGAACATCATGAGCCAATTATGTTATTTGCAAAGGATGTCTTTTTATCAACTAATAAATCAGGGTGGCATGAACTGGAGAAGAAAAATTCCTTTTAGTCTTGACAGATGCAAATAAAGAATAAATTATTTTTACTTGAATATTTGAAAATAATGAATTGGGAGTATAAGGATTCCATCTGTTAGATGAGTTCAAGTCAGCATGACAGTTGTGTATTGAAAGCATATTGAAATATTAACTTTACATCTTGCATTTATAGAAACTAAAGCATAAAACTTTTTAAGAGGCAGAAGATGTAAGAGCCATTCATCAGAGAAAATGGGAACAGAAGCTAGAGACAGAGATTTGAGTGGAGAGAAAAAAGGAAAATAAAAGCTTGAAGGCAAGGAAATTAATCTTAACAATTAGAGCATAAAAGAATAGCACACAAAAGGGGAGATCAGAATTCTATGATAGTCTACAGAATTTACTTACTGGCTGGCAAATTTTGTTGGGACTGTATTTCTTATTAGACTTATACTGTATTTCTACTATACGGGCAAAATATGTTAGTAAATTACTATATCATTTGTCTTAGCTATCTATAATGAAGTAAATAAATGAATGGGTAAAATCATTCTTTTCAAAACAACGTTTTATGAAGCAATCTGTCAATGACCTTCTGAGTTATTTCATTTGTCTACTTCCTATATGCTTGAGAATAGAACTGATCTGCTGAATTTACAAAGACCAAATAAGGAAATGTTCAAAATTTTGCAGATTAAAAATATTCTGATAGTAGGTTAGATGTTTATTTCATAAAAAAAACAACAAAACAAAAAAAAAAACCAACCCTGCTCATTAATTTGATCTACGGGTTGTGTATCCCATTTGTTGATGGAGGATCTCTCTTTTAAAGTTAGTATTAGGAAGAATGTCTATCCTAGCAGTTTCCAAATAATAGAAAAGTAAATTCATTGGGTGTTTTTATTGAAAAAAAAGTAATTCATGTTCATTTTGGACAGATTAGAAAACACAGATGGGCAAAGAGAAAGCAAAAATCATTCTTGTTGCTCTATTCAGATATAATCATTTGTTTAATCACAGATTGGTGTATTTAAGTTCTTTCTTCTTTCATTGTGTCTAGCTACATACTAATCTTTTCTAAAAATGTGGCTCAGGGTGTATATACTGCTTCAGAACCTGCTATCCAATTTAACAATATTTTGTGAAAGGCCTTCTATGTCATTAGTTAATATTCTACAACATGTTTTTGTTGTATGGTTGGACCATAATTGGATTAGCCAAAATTTCCCCTAACATTTGTACCATTATAAGCAATGATGTGGTAAATACTCTTGTAGAATAACTCTTGGGCATAATCCAAAACGCACACAAAATTATGAAGCTTTTGGTATGCATTGCCAAATTGCCCTTGCAGGATGATTGTGCCCATTTAGATAGACCCTAGTATGATACGAGATTATCTATTTTTACCAATTCTTCTGTATTTCAAATAAGATCACAAGTAGGAAGAAGTATATAATACAGTGCCTGTATATATTAATTAGCATTATGTACAATTTGGTTCTCTTTCTACTCCAGTGTCATCAAGGGACAGAATTCTACATTTGAGTACATGAGAAAGTGTTTTTTAGGGGGGAATTTAGTGCATTCGAGGCAGTGAGATTCTTAAAAAAGTGGGTTTCCTTACTGTTTTCACTGAATTATAGGAATAAACATAGCCTATTTATTTCCCAAGTCTTCCGTGGGATGAGATTAAATATCTTGAATTACTGAACTGTGAAATTATCTTTTAAACCTACTCCCATTAGGTAAAAGAAAAAGAAAAGATTTACCCAATGATTTCAGTTGTCTGTTTATCAACAACTGAGATTCTCATTTTCCTAACTGGAAATGCATTTTCTGAGTATTTTGGATCATAGTCTCTTAATTCCATGCCTTAGGGAGGCATAATGATAATACCAAAATCTCTCAAAATAACAGGATTTGCAATGCCATTCCATAAATGAAAACCAAATTCCTGTTAACTGTCAGAACCTAAGACAGTTATAAAAAGAGACAAGTTATTTTTAGTGCAAGTCATTCTGATAGTGGCAAAAGAACATTCACTCTAAACAGCAGAATGATCACGGCAAGATTTCTAAAAGGAAGCCCTGAAAACTGAAGATGGTGGAAGATCAAAGAATATCTATTTAAAATTCCTTCCACCTTAAATTCCTTTCAAACTGAAACAGCCGGCTATCACCAAGAGTATATTGGATTCCCAGGATGTCCTGGGGAAGAGTAAAATCTAAAAAAGAACTGTTGCTGAAAACTAATAAGGAATTAAGGTTGCCAGCTTTAAATAGCAGAAAATAAATTATAACACACAAAATCTTACCAAAAACTAATGAAAAAAAAAAAAGAAAGAAAGAAAAGATGAATGCTATTGTAGCATATAGTAGCAAAGATATGGTGTGACTGTCCCCTGCTTGTTCTCTGATAGCTCTGGGTGCTTTCACTGTCTTTGACATTTTTCTCACGAGTTCAGAGTTTTCTGTGATGTCATTTCTCACACAGATGCACACACACACACACACACACACACACACACACACAAACCAAAATTAACCCTTAACTTCAGGTTCTCATTTGTAGTACCTAAAGATACTACCTTCCTGGAGTTAAGAATTTAAAAGAATTCTTAGGAACACACAAGACGATTTTCACGTTAATTTCCCTGAACTGTTTTCAAGTGCTTAGTTTCATTTCACTTTTTAAAAAGATTTTATTTATTTATTCATGAGACAGAGAGAGAGAGAGAGAGAGAGAGAGAGAGAGAGAGACATAGGCATGGAGAAGCGGGCTCCATGCAGGGAGCCTGATGTGGGACTCAATCCCAGGACTCCAGGATCACTCCTTGAGCTGGAAGGCAGATGCTTAACCACTGAGCCACCCTGGTGTCCCCTTAGTTTCATTTCAAATGGCACTGTTGCTTTTCTTTTATGCATTTATTAACCATAAAAAATGAAAACCCCAGCTTCCTTCTATGAAGCATATTGTGAAAGAACAGTCCTTCACTTCCAATGACTCTTCCAATTCTTTCTGTGCTGCTGTTTTCTACCTGCTGCTTCCCTTGGCTCCTAGGTCTCCCTAATATCAAGAATATTTTGATATTTTAAGATAGTGGTAAAAGCTTCCTTTAATAAAAATATAACAATAATGTTTGTTCAGTTTCTACAGCTTTCATAATCCATGATTTCTAAGATGTATTTTTAATTTTTGTGAAGCACAGGCAAACAGTAACTTTACCATTAGAAATATGTTGAAAGTTAAAGGATTTACACTATTATTTAAATCCAGTTCTTAGTTAGCATTAATACTATTGCCTTGTTCTTATTATCTTCTTTTATGACCTCTTTTTCAGAGGACGGAATAGGATTGATGTTTTACAAAACCTTGAAATTCTCAGAAATTCTTATTTTTTTAATCAGATAATCTATCACTAGTATAATTTTCATCCTTTACAGGCTTCTCATTTCATACAAATTATTTACATTTAATTCAATTAAGTTTATGATCTTCTCCAAATTATGACAAACATAGACAGCACTTAGTATTTTTCTTAATAAAAACTGCTTAGCCTGTTCTTCAAAGAATTAACTGAGATAGTTTATGGAACTGATGCATACAAAATGATTTTCCTGGCTAGTACTGGATGCTTGGGACAGTTAGTTCCCAAACATTTTAGCACACCAAGGTTACATATGCGATTCCTTAAAGTGGCCTCTAATGTTTCCATAACCTGATAAAATGCTATTAATCTTTTGTGGCCACTTAAAAAAAAGTACTCTGTGTGCTAAAGGCGAGTTCAGAAATTCAAAGCAATTTTATGTGAAGTAATATTATCCTTACAGCAACATAAATTAATTCTTCAATAAAAGTGTTGGTCAGTCCTGTGAGGGAAATAAAACATAATTGTTTATGCTTCGTAAGTCTAAAAGTAAAAATCCCACTCATTGCTTATGTTTTTGTGATTTACATTATCTGGTACAGTGACAGCCATACATTAACTTCTCCGATGTCTGATAGTATTTAGGAGAAATCTAGAATGACCTCAGGATGATCTCTCTAGGTCCCGCTGCCTGACTCTAAATTCTATTTAATAACAGTTCGTGAAATCAGCACATCTCCTTAGAGCTCTCCCGTGGGTTGCAAGTGATCAAACAGACAAAACCATAATGACAGGGCAGTGAGATAGGTTTAACAGAAGGAAAATTCTAAAGACATGCAGAATGACTATAGGACTGCACACCAGGAAGGCCATATCTTTTATTAAAATCATCACAAACAAAAGTATCACAATTTTATTAGCTTTACATTTCATTACATGGCATATCCCCAAAATATTAAATAGAACACAAATATCTATGCAATTTTTGGATGAAGAGTATCCTTTGCATTTTTAATTCCTGTGTTTTCATTCAGACATTTATCTGTCTGTAAAACATTTGCTCAACATGCTTCCTGATCTAGGCTTCTTGGCCATGGGACTGACATGTTCCCTGTCATGTAAAATTTGGTAGTTTGTAACGTCTGTGCACATTTCAAGTGTATCTTGCCTTGTCTATAGCAAGAGCCAGTCTGCGTATGTTGGATATACATCCAGCTGCGGCTTCCTGGAGGTCCTGGTCAGAAGACCCAATCATACCCAGCAGTAGCTGTCACATGTAAAAGAGGAGGGCGGAGAGGGAAACAAAGTATAAAACCATTAATCTCAAGGCATAAAGTTAGGCTTTGAAAACAATTTTTAATATTAAATGTTTTTAAAAGTCACCAAAAAAAAAAAAAAAAAACAAAGAAAAGAAAAGAAAAAAGGACAAGAAATGCCATTTAGGCAAATGCAAATATAAATGGTACTTAACCAGACCGAGATTTCTCATGAAATGCTTACCATTTTATTTCCTGAAGCTGAGATAGACCTATTTCTCCCACCTTTCTTTGGTCATCTAACTGCTATGGAGTCTGCTTTGAAATTTGTCTTGCATTCTTTCTGACTTTTCTGCCTCTAGGCCAAGCCAACAGCACACCATGCCTCGGCTATTAGTACAACCTCTTAGATATGATTTCTCTGCATTCCAACCCACTTGATCATGTCACAACTTAATTATGTCAATCCCCTAACTGCATTGACTCCCAGTGCTAAATAACTACAGCTTGGGACAGTTAGTTAACTAACGAGTTAAACAGTCTGTTAACTCATCCTTTAAAGGATTTTTGTGCTTTGGCCTCAGTTTACCTTTCTAGCCGCTTATCTTTCTCCTGCTCTATCCTGTACTCCAAGGTCACACACTTCTCCACTTCTTTTGCCCTGATTGATGCCATCCCTCTTCCTAAAAGGCCCTCTCATTCTCTTCTCTGAATTTCTAAATTTTACCTATCTTTCATGACCCAGTTAACTTTTCCACAAAGCCTCCACTGATTTTCATCAAATAAGATGCTATCTTTGCTTTATCAGAACTATTATAGCAGTTTACTCAAATGCCTATTACTATCCTTATATCATCCCTTTTATTTTTTTTAAGTTTTGTTTTTTATGTATTTAAGTAATCTCTACACCCAATGTGGGATTCAAACCTACAACCCCGAGATCAAGAGTTGCATGCTCTTCCAACTGAGCCAGACACGTGCCCCTATGTCTTTCCTATTAAATAGATATGTAGATTAATGCTTTCTGTCCTTTAGATTATAAACTCTAAAACTTATAATACTGTATCATGCCTAATACACCAAAAAATGACATAAAAAATGTAGACACCAAAAACTGACAAAGAAATTAATTAGAACTTTAAAAAAGTCTATCAGTTATGAATCAGATGAGTAGTTCTGACAAAGGATTTGAAAATTTAATTCGAGTCATCTATTTTCTACACAGTAGCATTTGGGTACAAATGTTGATGACAGAAAAGATGTGATAAGCAAAGAGATATTGTAAAGATAAATGTGAAATACCTTAAATATGACAGGCTTAGGGATTGGACTTTTATTCTGTAGGCAATAAAAAGAAGTTATTTAAACAGTTTAATCAGCAGAGTGACATGATCACATTTGTATTTTAGAAAGACAAATTTCATGACACCATGCAGAATATGGATTATAGAAAAGAAAGGGAAGGATCCTGAAGTCCTTCAGGGCAAAATGAATTCAAGGGACATTTGGGGGTTAAGCTTGTGTTGAACACAAATGGCCCAAGGATATCTGGTTATCCAAAAAGAAGAAAATAAAGATGGTAATCTTTCATCATACATAAACATTATGTCCAGGTGAATTAATGATTGAAATAAAAATGAAAAATATAAAACATTTGGAAAGTTGGAGTTGAGAAAACCCTGATAAAATTGAGGTACTGAAGGATGTCTGGCAACTCAGGTCCTCGACCTCCTCATTGTCCATGGAATTGTCCTCCACTTCCAGGGTCACATCCTGGTCCTTATTTTTCATCATGTTCAACAGTCCCACCAGTGCTTCTTGGACATCTCTATATTAGGCAATCTCAGAACTATCTCGAACCTAATATATTACAGATAAAATTTCTAATTTTTTTCCTATCTAAACCTGGGTCCCCCATCCCCAGTATTCTCCTATATCAGTGAAGATATCACCACTTAGTTGCTCAAGCCAGAAATCTCCTCACCTCACACTCCCACCTCATCTCCCCTGCTTCTATCCAACAATTATATCTTTGTGATTCAACTGCCTACACTTATTCCAAAGTCATTTGCTTCTCTCTATTGCCATTGTCATCACCCCTGTAAAGCCTACAGCACTTTCCCACTGTCCTTGCACCCTCTCTTGCCTGGCCCCCAGTCAATCATTCATACTGTATCCAGAGTAATGTCCTAAATTGTGAAGTTCACTGACAAGGGGCAAAATTCTAGAGAAGCAAAGGGAATAAGACATGATCAGTCTTCTAAGAGTCAAGAGAAAGAAATACCGTCTTCTGAATAAGGGAAACAGAGCTGTTTGGGGGAGCTCCTGACTTGAGAGTTTTGCATTGTTAAAGTAATTAAACAGGAGGCCATTAGATAAAGTGTCTCTAAAGATTTGGTGGCCTATGTAAGCAAACCAAAACCTAATCCAGAATCAACACACTTGAATCTAAGAATATGAAACCTGAGGCCAACCAATCACAAATAGGCTTTCCCAAATAAGGCAAGAGCTTATGCTATAGCCAATCAAATAATTTCCTTGCTTTGCTTCTGTATCTTGTTAAAAACTTTCCCCTAGCTCCTGGAGTGCTCCTAACCACTTTCAGTTTGGCACTGCCTGGTTTGAATCATGCCTCAGTTTATCTTTTTAATAACATTACTAGTGTTTTTCTCCAGCATCATCCGATCACTGAGGTGTAAGATGGAGGAAATAGGTTATAGCACTGCAACTCATTTGAATAGTCATACAGTCTGAGCTGACTGAAAGGACAAACAGAAGGCTACTCATAGGGATGCCTGGGTGGCTCAGTGGTTTAGCATCTGCCTTTGGCTCAGGGCATGATCCTGGGATCTAAGATTGAGTCCCGCATTGGGCTCCCGGCAAGGAACCTGCTTGTGTCTCTGCCTCCTCTCTTTTTGTCTTTTTGTGTGTCTCTCATGAATA
The DNA here is from genome assembly GCF_048164855.1 of Canis lupus baileyi. Taxonomy (NCBI): domain Eukaryota; kingdom Metazoa; phylum Chordata; class Mammalia; order Carnivora; family Canidae; genus Canis; species Canis lupus. Next base: position 360,009 of record NW_027326414.1, on the reverse strand, counting down.
GATAAATCTAAAAAAAAAAAAAAAAAAAAAAAAAGAAGCCTACTTATAATCTGGGAGGATGACCTGTAAGAATTAGGAAGGTAGGAAGGCAGATCTCTGTGAAGTGAGAAAACAGTGAGATGGAAGCTCAGGATGTTGAAAAATAGGACATTAGAGTTTGAGAATGGATTATGTGGAGTTTAAGATTTTATAGATAAACTTGTATTGCTTATTGACAGGGTCCAGGAAGTGACCATGGGAACATACGTCAATATAAGATTGTTAGGCAGTTTTATACATATGTGCACATGCATACACACACACACCTCTATGAACACATTTATTTAATTTATATTCTTATTCTCTCTGCAAAAAGAGCAAATAGTGCTCTATGAACATTATTGAAAAATAATGAGAAGGAAGAACAGAGTAGCCAGCTCTCCTTGGTTACTATAACACATGGCTTAGGTGTCTCGGTATTATAACTCCCACTTAAATCCCTTTTCTAGCTTGCAACTTTTAACTCTTGATCAACAATTCAATATTTTTATCAATTTATTTATTTTCTTGTACCTCATTTTATTATCATATGAAAGCTGCTAAAGCAGACACAGCTATATGAGGCTTCGGCTACTTCTTCTTGTCATGTCCTGTTATGTGAAAAAAATAAGGGAAGAAAGTGGCACTAGCAGAACTCTGTGTTCATGGTAATAGATGGATCAGTTGCTCAAATTATAGTTTCCTCCTGCATCAGTCTCTAGTCCAGAAGGACATCACCCCCATTGCTAAATAAAGGCATGAAGTAGCTATTAATAAAAATGAGACAAAAGCATTAGATATGGAATATGCTTGCAAGAGAAATGGGAGAAGTTCGATGAATAGGGAAGTGGCTATAATTCAAAATATTCACAAAAAGTTAAGGCTAAGCGATATTATTTATTAATTTATATTATAGAAAACCAGAACTCAATCACACCTCCTTTGCTATTAGAATAATTGAATAAAACTACCTTCATTTTGGAAAAGATTATCCTATAAACTCATTTTTTTTTGAGATTTTATTTCTTTATTCATGAGAGACACAGAGAGAGAGAATCGGAGGGAGAAGCAGGCTCCCTGCGGGGAGCCCCATGTAGTGAGCTGAAGGCAAACGCTTAACCACTGAGCCACCCAGGTGCCCCTATCCTATAAACTCATTTATGAGTTTGATCAGAACTCAGATGCTTTTTTGGTCAGATTTTCTACTTCTTTCTATTGGGTTGGAAGATGTTGAAATTAAAAAATTCAATCTAAGCGAAGGAACATGGAGAAGACCACAGCGAAATGAAGTACACTGATAATTTAATATTTTAAATGATTGTCCCTTCCCCTGCCTGACCTTTACAAGGCACATTAAGGAAAAGATTCGCACCCAGCCTGCTCCTGCTCTCAGACAAAGGTAATAAACTGGGAAAAGATGGAGTATATGATAGGGGCCAAGAGGAATGTGCATGGGGAAGCCACCTATGATAATCCCATGTTTATTATTTTCTATAATATTATCCATAAAGGAGACAAAGTTATATCTGATAAGGATCCCAGAACAAGGTTTGGCTCACAGTAACTACTCTTTAGTTCTTAGCCATTATTATTCCAATAGAAAACATACTTCAAGCACTATTCTAAGAGAAAACATACTTCAAGCACTGTTCTGATTCTAGTAACAAGTGAGATGTAACAAAACATTTTCAGCACTGTATTGGCTGGCATGATATCCTCTTATGAAGAAGTCAGGTTATTGCTACCCAGTGGAGGCTGAGAGTCACGTGGGTGGGCACTTCTGTAAGGAAAGGCAAGAGGCCCTCAGAGGAAGGTCAGCAGGGTAAAGTCTCTGAGTCCCTATCAAGTTCTGCCTCTGTGATGGGATCTAAGGAGAAAGGAGGGAGCCCTGAGAGACCGGGCTCATTGCAATTGGGAACGCTGGCAGGATGTAGTACTGACAGGTTACTGCAGGTCCCATGGAAATATAGTAGAAGGAATAGACCACTCTGTATTTCCTGCCTTGGGTTATCACTATGACTTTCCTCTGGTTCTTTAGAAGGAAGTCAAAGAACACTTTTGTGGGGTAAAATGATCTAGGAAATAAAGCAGTCAGGAACTTCATCAATACGTGGTCAAGACAAAATCAAGTTTGAATCAAAGTAACTCAACATTCTCTGAAAATATCAGTGAGGGTGACAAAACATGAGAGACACCTAACTCTGGGAAATGAACAAGGGGTAGTGGAAGGAGAGGGGGGCAGGGGGTTGGGGTGACTGGGTGATGGGCACTGAAGGGGGCCCTTGGCAGGATGAGCACTGGGTGTTATGCTATATGTTGGCAAATTGAACTCCAATAAATTAAAAAAAAAATGCATAGTCAACCACCACCACCAACAAAAAGTATAACTCAACATTCTCTTTGAAGATTTAAAGATACTGGCAGAGTCACACTCTCCAGTAGCCTCTTGACAAATGTGCAAAGGAGGTAAACTTCTTAAGACTCACATGTCTTTTCTATGACTTGATTAAGAGTTTTACTGAATATAGGATTCTAGGTGAGAAATAATTTTTGAAGAGTTGGAAGAGTTTTGAAGGCATTCCTCCATTTTCTTCTTGCTTCCAATGTTACTGTTGAGAAGCCCAAAGTGTTCTTCATGTTTGGTTTCTCTTGTTCACTCTATCTTCTTTTTCTATCCTTTCTCTTCTGAACATTACAGAATCTTTCATTATTATTATTACTATTATTATTATTATACTTAATGTTCTAAAATTTTACAGTGCTATATCTTGTGGATAGGTATACTTTTATCCATTGTATACAGGGAACCTGATGCATCATTTCAATCTGGTAAGTCATGTACTCCAACTCTGGGAAATTCTATTGAACTATTTCTTTTCATTTTTCCTCTCCATTTTCTCAGTTATTCCTTTGTGGAACTAATATTCTGAAGTTAGATCTTTTGCACTGTTTTTTTTTTTTATTTTTATCTTTCCTTTTTTCATCTCTTTATGTTTTTACTCTTTCTGAGAGTTTTTTTCTTTTTAAATTTTTATTTAAATTTTAGTTAGTTAACATACAGTGCAATATTGGTTTCTGGAGTAGAATTTAGTGATTCATCACATACAACACCCAGTGCTCATCACAAATGCCCTCCTTTTTTTTTTTAAATTTTTATTTATTTATGATAGTCACACACAGAGAGAGAGAGAGGCAGAGACACAGGCAGAGGGAGAAGCAGGCTCCATGCACCGGGAGCCTGACGTGGGATTTGATCCTGGGTCTCCAGGATCGCGCCCTGGGCCAAAGGCAGGTGCCAAACCGCTGCGCCACCCAGGGATCCCAACAAATGCCCTCCTTAATACCCATCACCCACCTAGCCCATCCCCTCCTACCACCCCTCCAGCAACCTCGGTTTGTTCTCTATCATGAAGTATCTCTTACAGTTTGCTTCCCCCTAATTTTCCCCATTCCCATATATTCATCTGTTTTGTTTCTTAAATTCCACATATGAGTGAAATCATATATTTGTCTTTCTCTGACTTATTTTGCTTAGCTTATTTTGCTTATAAAACACTCTAGCTCTATCCACATTGTTACAAATGGCAAAATTTCATTCTTTTTGATGGCTAATATTCTATGGTATATATGCCACATCTTCTTTATCCATTCATCAGTCGATGGATACCTGGGCTCTTTCCATAGTTTGGCTATTGTTGATAATGCTGCTATAAACATTGGGATGCATGTATTCTTTCTGTATTTTGGTATCGTTAGTAGTGCAATTGCTGGGGCATAGCAATTCCTCAATTCCTTGAGCAAAAAGTTCAACTTTTTGAGGAACCTCCAAAATGTTCTCCAGAGTGGCTGCACCAGCTTGCTTTCCCACCAACAGTGCCAAGACGGTTCCCTTTTCTCTGCATCCTCACTAACATTGTTTCCTGAGTTGTTAATTTTAGCCATTCTGACAGGTGAGGTGATTGTGGTTTTGATTTGTATTTTATCTCCCTGATGATGAGTGATGTTGAGCATCTTTTCATATATCTGTTAGCCATCTGGGTCTTTGGAAAAAATGTCTATTTTGTCTTCTGCCCATTTTTTAACTGGATTATTTGTTTTTGGGGTGTCGAGTTTGCTAACTTCTTTATAGATTTTGGATACTAACCCTTTTTCAGATATGTCATTTGCAAATATCTTCTCCCATTACATAGGCTTTTAGTTTTTTTGACTGTTTTCTTCACTGTGCAGAAGATTTTTATCTTAACTCCCAGTAGTTCATTTTTGTTTTCGTTTCCCTTTCCTCTAGTGATGTATCTAGTAAGAAGTTGCTCTGGCCCAGGGTGAAGAGGTTGCTGCCTGTGTTCTCCTCTAGGATTCTGGTGGTTTGCTGGTTCACATTTCAGTCTTGCATCAATTTTGAATTTATTTCAAGAAAGTGGTCCAGTTTCATTCTTCTGCATGTTGCTGTCCAGTTTTCCCAATACCATGTGTTGAAGAGATTTTTTTCCCATTGGATATTCTTTCTGCTTTGTCAAAGAATAGCTGACCATAGAGTTGTAGGTCCATTTCTGGATTCTCTGTTCTGTTCCATTGATCTATGTACCTGTATTTGTTGTGCCAGTACCATACCATTTGTTGTACTTGTATTTGTTGTGCTAGTACCATACTGTCTTGATGATTCCAGCTTTGCTTTTCTAAAATTTTCAGGATTGCTTTGGCTATTCAGGGTCTTTTGAATTTCCGTACAAATTTTAGGATTGTTTGGTCTAGCTCTGTGAAAAATGCTGGTGGTATTTTGATAGGGATTGCATTAAATGTGTGGATTGCTTTGGGTAGTATAGACATTTTAACAATGTTTGTTCTTCCACAAGCATGGAATGTTTTCCATTTCTTTGTGTCTTCTTTAATTTCTTTCATAAGTGTTCTACAGTTTTCAGAATACAGGTCTTTGGTTCTTTGATTCAGTTTATTCCTAGGCATCTTATGGTTTGGGTTCGGTTTAATCCTCTTCGGTTTATTCCTAGATACCTTACGATTCTTGGTGTATTGTAAATGGGATCAATTCCTTGACTTTTTCTGCTGCTTCATTATTGCTGTATAGAAATGCAAGAGATTTTTGTATGTTGATTTTATATCCTGAGACTTTACTGAATTCATGTGTTTGTTCTAGCAATTTTTTCATGGAGTCTTTCAAGTTTTCTACATAGAGTATCATGTTATCTGTAAATAGTGAAAGTGACTACTTCCTTGACAATTTAGATGCCTTTTACTTCTCTCTGTTGTCTGATTGCTGAGGCTAAGGCTGCCAGGACTATGTTAAATAGTAGTGGTGAGAACAAGGCATCCCTGTCCTTGTTCCTGACCATGGAGGAAAAGCTCTCAGGAAGATGGTATAAGCTGTGGGTCTTTCCAATATGGCTTTTATGATGTCGACGTATGTTTCATCTATCCATCTATTCCTACTTTGTTGAGGGTTTTTATAAGGAATGGATGCTGTCTTTTGCCAAATGCTTCTTCTGCATCTGAGAGGATCACATGGGTCTTATCCTTTCTTTTATTAAGGTGGTATATCACATTGATTGATTTGTGAATATTGAACCATCCTGGCAGCCCAGGAATAATTCCCTCTTGATCATGGTGAATAATTCTTTTAATGTACTGTTGGATTTGATTTGCTAGTATCTTGATGAGAATTTTTGCATCCATGGTCATGAAGGTTATTGGCCTATAATTCTCCCCTCCTTTTTAGTGGGGTCTTTGGTTTTGGAATCAAGTAATGCTGGCCTTGTAGAATGACTTTGGAATTGTACCTTTCATTTCTATTTTTGGAAACAATGTGAGAAGAATAAGTTTAGTTTTAGAAGATTAAGTTAAAGAAGTAACTCTTCTTTAAATGTCTGGTAGAATTTGCCTATGAAGCTACCTAGTCCTGGACTCTTGTTGGTTGGAAGATTTTTGATTAATCTTCCAATTTCTTTGCTGGTTATGGTCTGTTCAAATTTTCTATTTCTGTTCAGTTTTGGTAGTTTGTATGTTTCTAGGAATTTACCCATTTCTCCCAGATTGCCTAGTTTGTTGGCATATAATTTTTTCATAATATTCTAATTGTATTTCTGTGGTGTTAGTAGTGATCTCTCCTCTTTCATTTGTGATTTTATTTATTTGGGTACCTTCTCTTTTCTTTTTGGTAAGTCTCGCTAAGGGCTTATCAATTTTATTAATTCTTTCAAAGAACCAGCTCTTACTGTCAATCTGTTCTACTGTTTGTTTGTTTGTTTCTATATCATTTACCTCTGCTCTAATCTTTACTATTTCCTTTTTTCCGTTGATGTTACACTTTATTTGCTGCTCCTTTTCTAGCTCTTTTAGGTGTAAGGTTCGGTTGAATATTTGAGATTTTTCTTGCTTCTAGAGTAGGCCTGTATTGCTATATAATTCCCTCTTAGGACTGTCTTTGCTGCATCCCAAAGGTTTTGGACTGTCATGTTTTCATTTTCACTTGCTTCCATGTATTTTTTTTTTTAATTTCTTTTTTAATTTCCTGGTTAGCCCATTTGTTCTTTAGTAGGATGTTCCTTAAGTTCCTTGTATTTATGGTCTTTCCAATTTTTTTCTTGTGATTGATGTCAAGTTTTATAGCATGTGGTCTGAAAATATGGATGGTATGATCTCAATCTTTTTGTTATTTGTTGAGGGCTGACTTGTGATCCAGTATGTGATCTATTCTGGAGAATCTTCAATGTGTACTTGAAAATAATGTGTTTTCTGCTGCTTTATGATGAAGTGTTAATATATCTATTAAGTTCATCTAATCCAGTATGTCATTCAAAGCCATTGTTTCTTTGTTGATTTTCTGCTTGGAAATCAGTGGGGTGTTAAGGTCCCCTACTATTATTGTATTATTATCAGTGAGTTTCTTTATGTTTGTTTTTAATTGACATATTTTTGGGTGCTCCCAAGTTGGGGACATAAATATTTACAATTGTTAGATCTTCTTCTTCTTTTTTTTTTTTTTTAAAGATGTATTTATTTATTTTTAGAGAGACAGAGGGAGAAAGAAAGTGAGAGCAAATGGTGGGGAGGAGCAGAGGGAGAGAATACACAAGCAGGCTCCCTGCTGAGCATGGAGTCTGATGTGGGGCTCGATCCCAAGACCCATGAAATCACTATGTGAACTGAAAACAAGAATCAGAGGCTTAACTGACTGGACCCCAGGTGCCCCTATAATTATTGGATCTTCTCAATGGATAGAGACCTCTGAGAGATTTATCTTCCAATTCATGTTCCCTGAATGCTCTCTTTTCTTTTTCTTTTCTTTCTTTCTTTTCTCTTTCTTTCTTTCTTTCTTTCTTTCTTTCTTTCTTTCTTTCTTTCTTTCTTTCTTTCTTTCTATCTATCTATCTCTCTGAGGATGTTCACTTTTTTCATTCTCTCTGCTACACTATGTTTCTTCCAAGCACTGATTTGTTTCCATTTGTTTCAGTTTTTGTCTTCTATATTCAAAACATTCTTCAGATGTTACTTGTTGGGTGAATAGAGAATTTGAGCACATAAATGGGGCTTGTTGGCTGTGTTTTACTGTAGGATAATCTGAGTGGTCTCAGGCCACTCAGGATTGTGCTCTCGATGAAAACACCGGATTAAAGGGGCCTGAAAAGCAGCTCTCATTTTCTCACTATTTCACTGGTCAAGGAAGAAGGGATGCCTTTTTCTTCCCTCAAACGTGTTATCTCCTTTTTAAGTCTCAGACCAACAAAGCTACATCTTCTCAGAGGGAACATCTTTTTCTAATTCACATACAACAGTTTCCCACAGCCACCAGAGGCCCTGGAAAGGCTGGCTGGGGTCTTCCCCAGGTCAGTATCTTGAAATCTTCTGTGTTGAGCTAGTCAGATTCTCCAAGGAAGAGCTTTTCAAACTCCAACCTGTAGAGGAAGGGACTCACTTGTAGGAATTTGAGACTGAGAAGGGCAGATCATCCATTTAGCTTCGGTGTTTATATGGTCACTTAATCTCCATCTTCAGTAGAATATCTTTACTTCACAGGGGCTGCTGTCCTCCAGTCCAGAGACTGTTTTATTTGGGCAGCTGCTGTGTTGGGAAAGGGCAGTGACTTACTGAGTGGAGTTAGGGAAGGGGCTCTAGCTTTTACTCAGTTTCCCTTATTATAGCCTCCATCCTGAACCCTACAGACCAATTCCAGAGGCACTTAGGGCTACCAGTTCTTAATATTTTGAGGCTTCCACATTGTAAGCTGGGTTTTTTTTGAGTTTCTCCCACTGTTGACTTTACATTCTGATTCCTGAGGTCTGCCAGGCAGTTGTCACTCTTCCACTGAATTTGAATTTACAAAATTTTGTTATTTTCTCCTCTCCAATTCTCCGTCTTTTTTTTAGTCACTTGAACGTAATGTTAGATTTCAGAAGGAAGCAAAAGTATATTCAAGAGTTTAATATGCTTGGAACAAGCTATAGGTTTTCTTCAGACTCCAGGAAAAATGTCCTGGATATCAACTCTTAATACAATGCCTGCATTTAACGTGAGTTATCTCCCATTGAGAAGAGACTGAAAGTCTATGTGGTTGCCTGTGTTCTATTGTTAGAACAGTTTTTGAGAGAGTATTTAGAAATATTTTTCTGAGAGAGGCTGTATATATACATATTTATTTATTTATTTATTTATTTATTTATTTATTTATTTATTATTTATTTATTTATTTATCAAATATATGTATATATAAGTCTCCAGCTCAGACCATTCAATTGCCTGTTTGACATCTGCACTTGGAAAGAAAATACACTGAGTTTCACAGAGGATGAACAGAGCTCAATCCCTGACCCTTTCAAAACCTATTTCCCTATGGCCTCCACACCTCAGTTCATGTCAACTCATCTCTCTAGCTGCTTGGGCCAAAAACTTTGGAGTATCCCTGACTTCTTGCTTTCTCTCACTGCCTTTATCCAAGCCATGAACCGATCCTGTTTTACCCTCAAAATGTACCCAGAATCTGACCTCTTTACCTCTGCTGCGGTGATCTGAGCCACTATCATCTTTCTTGGATTTAAGGATGAGGCCAAATTTTTGATATGCAAGAAGATCTGGAGCTAACTTTGAAAGGTATAGCCTAGAGAAAACTGAATCACTCAGATCAGCAATTTGTGAGAATCTGTTCTTCTTTTTAAGAAGAAAAGGCAGAGAAGGGAAGAGACAGTAAAGTGATCCACTGGGAGAATGAAAGCCTAGTTCAGAAACGGCCATGGGTTTTTTACCAGCTGCCAAATGTAATACCTGTCTTGAAGTTGTTGGCATTGCTACAATGTATACTTCCTTCCATCACTACAGATCTTTGATTTTTTTAATTAAATTTTTTTGCTTTGTATACAATGACTTTATAAGAATGTTTTTGTTTATTATTCTCATCAAGGTAGAAGTTAGTGGGGAGAACAAGATAAAAGGGTGAAATTTGAAATCTATGTCAGCTCTGGGTACAAAATGCTTATAAGAATGAAACAATCCATAACCTGAATGAAATAATCAGACTCTGGGTAATACACAGAATTCCCTCTAAATTAGACATTGTCTAGGGCATGGAAAGCAGAGGGAAGCTTGAGCCAATATTTCCTACATGATCATGGGAATGGCAGCCTTAGCTAACATCTGAACTACTGACTATGGGTTTTGTTTGTTTTGGTGTTTTGTTTTTGTTTTTGTTTTTTGGTAACATGAATAAAATTGTGACTTAAGATGACATCTCATCTCAAAATAAAAAAAATAAACACTTTGACCCAAACAATAATGTCACCCATAGCCTCAGAATTTGACCTTCTCAGTTCCATTGATTTTTACCCCTACTCCATAAAACTCGTCAGCTATTCTCATGGTCATACTTGGGCCTTACTAATCCAGTAACTGTTCCATATCTGCCTCTAATTGCCCTCTAGCAGAAGCTCCAGGTTCTGGTAGAGACAGAACGGGACTGAAAACACAGGAGACACTTGTATATTCACAGTCTTCCTGCTCTTATCTACCTTCTGGGCTTCACCATGTCAGCTGCTTTTCCATCACTAAGTTTAGCTCTCTTTTCTCTACTATTCTCCTAACATACTGATATTACAAATTGAAATCCCAGATCCCAACTAAGCTTCTGGATAATGCACACATGTTCATGGTCTCTTATCTCAACTGGCTCTCAATTCTGGCAATCCACAAAGGTATCCTTTCTCATCAGCTTTTTTTCTCTGCAGCAGCTATTTAAAACTTTCTCTATTCTCCTCAAATTACCCAACTCACTACTTCAGTTCCCTTGCTCTCAGCCTGTGCCTTTGCCTCCTACTTGATGGGGAAAATAGAAATCACAAAAAGGGAAATTGCCCAGCTCCCTGTCATCTCGTGCATAGATTACCACTGCAATTGTGCCCATCCTTTCCCCCTTGCCATCTGTCATACACAAGAGGTGTCTCTCCTCCAGGCTAAACTCATCTCCATGCCCTCAAGCTCTGTGTTCCCCTACCTCTCCATTCCTCTAGGAGCTTGCTCCATATCATTCTCAGTCCGATACCTTCACTGGCTCCCCTCTCTTCCTGCACTTGCCAATGAGCACATAAGCACACTCAAGTTTCTACTGTCTCAGGACACAAAATAAACAAAGAAAAAACCACCCAATCTGCCTTTACCTCCCCTTTCAGCTACCATTCTTGTTCCCTCTTCTTCTCTGCCAAACTTTCCAGAGTGGCCTCACTAGCTGTCTTCATTTCCTCATCTCTTTTCTGAGGTTATTAGAAATTGCTTTGCTATGAATCTAGTATGTGCTTTTTGTTCTTGTTTTTCTTCACTTTTCAGTTGGTCCCACTGGTTATGTCCTTGTTCTCAAAATAATCTCTCTTCTTGACTTTCCTAAAATAGCACTTTCCTTATTTGTTTTGATTTTTTCTCTTTAATACTCTGCTTGTGTGTGTGTGTGTGTGTGTGTGTGTGTGTGTGTGTGCATAATCCTCTTTCTTTGCCTTCGTGGTATGACTCAGGATATCATATCAACCCTCTCATTTTTTCTTTTCTCTATATACCCTCTAAGAGAAATGTCACCCAGTCTCATAATTCATGGACCATGGCTTTCAAAGCTGTTGTTAAGGCTTCATAAAGATACATAGGCTTCATAAAGCTATGTAAATATGTGTGTGATATCACATATACACATATATCACATCTCTGTATCTTTCAAGATGTTCAAAGCCAAAGTTCCTCAAAAAAAAAAATTCACAGAGGTCTTCTTCAGCAGGCTTCAGTTAATATTTTTTATCTTTTTTTTTTCATCTTTAGTTTCTAATTTGTTATCAGTGAACATACATTACTTATATTATTTAAAAAGTCATAACAAGTGGATTAGCCAGAAAGAAGTGAGACCCGCAAAGGAGATGAAGAGTCAACAAAGAGGTGAAAGGAGGACCAGGAGACTATGGAATCACAGGAGCTAAGGAAAGGTGGCACTTTAAGAAGATGGTGGGATCAATATTATAATGAGACTTAGGGAGATTAAGTAATTTGAGGACTGAAAAGAATACCTTGGATTTGGATACTTGAAAATTCTAGAGATTACCAATAAAGCAATCTCAGAATTTTTGAAGGTAAAAGCCAATGGAATTGGCTGAAGAATCAAGGACAGCTGGAGAAATGAGGATCTCTAGAGAATGAAACTCCTCTGATATGGTGGATTCCATAGTGGATGTGATCAACTGATGGTGCAATATGAAATGAGTAAGTAGGCAATGAGATATTAAGATTAAATATGCAGAAGTTAGAGGGAATAGCCAATGTCAAAATCTCCAGCTTTTGGAGATAAAATGAGATCATGAGTATAGTGGAGTATAGCCAGGAGAAGGAACACGCAAAGACAAGAGAGGTGTATAGACTGAATGTAGTTAAGGATAAGTTTGTAGGTGTAGGACAGAAAGTCAAATTATTTTCTGCCTGTAACTCAATTTTCTTTTTAATCTTGAATGCAAGTTCATGTGAGTAATATCCCTACTAAATACAGACGTAGGTCTATAATTGATAATTTCACATGGAAGTATTTTAAAACAATAAAAGATAAGCGCCATTTATAAGAAGGTATTTAGCTTAATTACCTTAAGAAATTATCATTGGAAAGATTTTGGTTTGGTTTACTTTGCTCTAGCAAATGCTAAGAATTTATAAAGTCTGATGTCAAACTATAAAATTATATCTTGCCAAGCTAAGAAAAAATTTAAAATTGTTTATTATAAAAATAAGGCCAAGCATTATCTCAAAATGGATATATTAAAAGGGATAATGATTTCCACAATACTCCTCAATACTAGAATCAGTCTGAATTATTAATGTTATATTGTTTGCATTTATATTTATCTCCAAAAACTGGCACATTATTAGAAGGAATTCAAAACCAAAGACATGTTAATATTTAAAATACCTTACTAGATATAGAATTCGTCCTGCATGGGAGCAAAAATGGAAAGATATCCAGAAAAGTTGAAGCTGAAGAATTGAAAAGGAAAAAAAAAATCCTTTAGTGAAACCACTTTCCCAATTTCATTTTGATTTCTTTTCAGCTTTAAGAGCAGCTTAATATGGAAAAAAAAAATAAAGCACAAGGCTGGAGAGAAGAGCCACATTTTTTCTTCTTCATTGTCAAAGAAATAGCTTTCCCTGCTCCTACTAAATTGGAACTAAGCTCATAAGGATGAAAATAAATGACTAATTTCTTGGGAAATAACCTTAAATGAAAGATTCTTTTTGCCCAATGGTTGCTTTTCTTAAACTCCAGTTGACTTAACCTCATTCTCAAGGCCTCTTCTGGTCTTCCTTTCCTTGCACCCTACTGCTATCAAGTGTGCCTTAGAAGTCTGTCTCATCACTTGCTACCCATTTGGGAAATGTTTTCCTTTTGTGATACAATTTGTGGGAAGGAATAAGTCAAATGTGATTGTGCTTACTTAATTTCTCTTTTAAAACCCACCGAATGGGGGATCCCTGGGTGGCGCAGCGGTTTGGCGCCTGCCTTTGGCCCAGGGCGCGATCCCGGAGACCCGGGATCGAATCCCACATCGGGTTCCTGGTGCATGGAGCCTGCTTCTCCCTCTGCCTGTGTCTCTGCCTCTCTCTCTCCCTGTGTGACTATCATAAATAAATAAAAATTAAAAAAAAATTTAAATAGAAAAAAAAATTAAAAAAATAAAAATAAAAAAAAATAAAATAAAACCCACCGAATGTTTAAGATTTGTAAAAATGGCAACCAAAAATATGACCATTAATTTTGCAAAGTAATGTTTCCAACAACTCTGACAAAAACTCCTGATAATCCTTGAAGTTTTTAATATATGCCTAAATATTAATTTTAGTCTTCTCTTTTTTGCTAAAATTATTTAAAAGGATACTTCTTAGTGTCATCTGTGTAAGAATTTAAAATTTCAGTGAAAGAAACTGAATTAATTTTATTAATTAATGAACACAAAGACTGTGTTCATTTCAGAGCCCACCTTGCATGGTTTTTGCTAGGTTAGCTGTTTAGAACTTCAGGGCTGGCCCTAAGCATGGTATTTATAGGCCAGTGATTTAAAAAAAAATTTTTTTAAGCAGTGGAAATCTTTTCCTCTCCTGCCCTCAAACTGAATCTTAACTATCCCATGAAATTCATATATACATAAATATCATATGTAAGACAAAATGGAACATCTGAAGAAAAAGTAGGGCTTGGGTTCCTAGAACTCTGCCTATTTCTTCTTGTTTTTCATAGTGACTCTCTGGTACCTTCTTTGATTCTATGATATGCAAAAAAACCACTCATCTTCACCATAGAAAGAGGGCCAAACTTTGGTCTCCATGCTCATTTTCTAGAATTTCTTTCTCACTGCAAAACACCTCTCCTTGCTTCTCACTCCTCAACTGGTGATGTAAGCTGGTTCATCATTTGTTCATTCCACACAGATCTGCCCAATCTACACTTGTACCCTTTCAACAACTATCCCAAACCACTACTTGCACCACAATCCCAGAAACTCAGTCCCTCTATTCCGATAGTCTTAGCTAGACATTTGGTAGAACACAGTTCAAACACATTGCTATTGAGTTTTACACGAGTGATAGCCTTGTTTACTGTTCCCAGATTTGAAAATTTTTGTTTACAAATTTTAGAGAAGATATTTTTTAAGCCAAATACTTAGTCTACAGAATTTCAATTATATACCAAAGTGTTACATTTTTTAAAAGATTTTTTTTATTTATTCACCCTGTCTCTGTATCCTGAGAGAACTGGAATGGGTCACATCCCTAAGCTGATTCCAGGACCAGTCCAGAGATTCTGATCAGACATTTTCATAAAGTCATTCCTTCAATCTTACTTTAAAATCTACTTGGATCTGGGTTACTAAAGTAGCTTATTTGTATCAATACTAATTTTATGTTAATCTAGCTTCTTCAATACACATCTTACATTTCTGGGAAGATTTTACGTTTTTTTTTTTTAATTTTTTTTATTTATTTATGATAGTTACAGAGAGAGAGAGAGAGGCAGAGACACAGGCAGAGGGAGAAGCAGGCTCCATGCACCGGGAGCCCGATATGGGATTCGATCCCGGGTCTCCAGGATCGCGCCCTGGGCCAAAGGTAGGCGCCAAACCGCTGCGCCACCCAGGGATCCGAAGATTTTACTTTTAAGTAAATTTTTTCTCTATTACATCTTTTTGGGTATGATAAGCAGGTGGGGCAGTTCTTTGTTTCCTGTGTCAATCAAGAAAATGTTGCTGATCACCTGTGATGGGATGTGATGTGAAAGGCACTATAGGAAAGGCACAGTCTAGCTCTCAAGAAGTGTACAGGGTGAGAAGCAAGGCATATGGCAGCCAGTGGCCCAGGGTAATAGCCCTCTCTCTGCCTTGTGGAGGGGAACCCAGGAGACAGAGAATAAATGACTTCCCAGCTTTCTGGTTGTTGTGCCCAGTGACTCAGGGAATGGGTGGTGGGGAAGATCTCTCCCTTTACAAAGCAAAGCCCAGGCCAGATATAAGTGAAAGCTCAGGCAAGCTTTCTCAGATCATCATCACCCAGTCTTTACCAGAAATGACATTCCTCCACTCATTCCACCATTAAAGATCCAGGAGAGGCAGGGAGGATAGGTATCCCTTGGGAAGGATGGAACTAATAATAGCAATAGCTAAGATTTCAACAAACAATTAATGCCTGCCAGGTATCAGGTACTATTCAAAGGGCCTTATATATGTCAATTCATTTAATGCTCTCAACAAACCCAAAGTTAAATACTATCATTAATAGTCTAGTGTTACAGATGAGGAAACTAAAGCATAGAGAGATTAAGTCACTTGCCCAAAGTTGCAACGTTTGGGAAAGCCAGGATTTGAACACAGGCTCCAGATCCCATGCTCTTACCCATATATACACACTGCATCCCTTGGTGTAAGTACCCATGGAGAGGGAGGTGGTCTGGCCTGATTTCTGGACCTGGACTCCCGGGGCTAGCACTTCCTGAGGTGTGTCTAGTTTTCCCTGGTCCATGGGCCATCATGCCTGCACCTGATCTTGAAATCTGTAGTCATAGTCAACTGCCTCCATCAGCAATTCTTTCATTCAATGGGGCCTCTCTGTTCCTGAAAACTCTCCTGTGGGTCTTATAGGAGCATGTGGCTCCCTTGTTTGCTATGTGTAATCTGTGGGGCCAGGATCTAGCTGTGGTTGACCTTTTAGATGCCCACCTCCACCAGTGGTGGACCATTGCTCCTACACCATACTGGTTTGCAGTCAAACACACTCACAGCTTCTCCTGAAGGCTGAACCCCTTACTTTCATCTCTGTGTCTTCAGGGGCTAACACAATCAACATTACTTTGAGGTTAAGATGCTCTGCATATTGAGTGGAGGTATGAGGTAACTAGGTGATGGGCATTAAGGAGGGCATTTGATGTAATGAGCACTGGGTGTTACATGCAATGGTGAATCACTAAATTCTACCTCTGAAACTAGTTATATGCTGTATGTTAACTAAATTGGACTTAAATGGGAAAAAAAAGATGCTCTGCATATTTCAGCTCCAGCAACAAACAAAACTGAGATTTTAAAAATGCCCTTCTGATCCTTTTTTTTTTTTTTTCATTTCAACTCATATTCCTTTTCAAAAGTGCTTGAATTTTTTTTTTCTGGTCCAAAATAAAACTTAACCAGCTACTCTTTTGTCTGGGCACAATGACACTGGATCTCTCTGCTTAATATTCCTCATAGCTTACTTGTGTTCACAGACTGGATTTCATTGTGTATGTTTTTTTCTAAACTGTTCAGTGAGATTATTCCTAGGACTGACCCTTCAAGAAGGCTGCCCAGGAATGGCTGCCCCCTCTATCTGTTCTCTTGTCCTTGTGTCCCTGTCAGGTTTCCTGACCATAGCAAAGCTTACTTATTTTGAATTGCTTTGGTGCAGAACTTTGTCACAAATGTCCTAGAAACTTACATGACAACTGGTTTCCTCCTTTGGGGCACTAGAGGAGCCCTAAGCACATTGGATGAATTACCATAATACACGTAATCGGCAAAGCTATTTTTTCTCAAGTGTTATGCCTTAACACAGAGTAAAAGGATTTACTTAATGTTGCATTTCAAGAGGAGACATTCACAATTAGAATCTTATCCTCTCCATGATCCTATGGTATGTTAAAGTTCTCATGTATTAAAACTAAGGGGATCCCTGGGTGGCGCAGTGGTTTGGCGCCTCCCTTTGGCCCAGGGCGCGATCCTGGAGACCCCGGATCGAATCCCACGTCGGGCTCCCGGTACATGGAGCCTGCTTCTCCCTCTGCCTGTGTCTCTGCCTCTCTCTCTCTTTCTCTCTCTGTGTGACTATCATGAATAAATAAAAAAAAAACTAAGTATCTCTTTTCAGCCTATCAGCTTACTCTGACATAAGCCATTACTATGAAAATGATCTTAATGAGCATTAAAATTATAAGTAGCAGAAATAATTTTAAAATTATTTCAGTAAAGTCAAGTGTTTATGAAGAAAGTATCAGTGCTAAATGGCTTTCCTAACTTGGTAGTGGTAATTTTTAAAGTTAAAAGCTTTGAAATTTTTACCTTGATGCAACAAACTGGCTTTCTCTTTTTCCCAGCCATGCTTTTTGAAGTTTTTCACATACCACAAAAATACATAATAAGGGATAGTTAACTTCACTCTGAACCCCAGCTACATGACCATGACATATTTGGAGGTGACTTTGAGGTGCATTCCCAAATATGGTACAATGCTTTCTAAATTTACAGTCTGATTTCCTGCTGCCAGTTATGACTGCCAAATGCTACTGACAGTGCGGCCAGTTTGTGGTGTCCCTAAAAATCATCAGCAATTTGAAAACATTAGCGCCCGGCAATAGTCATACTTTGCAATGATTGCCTGTATTTATCACCTTACTTTTCCAGGGTACAAACTAAAAAAAAAAAAAAAAAAAAAAAAAAATCACAGAGAAAAATTAAACTTCTCTAGCAGAGGGAAAATATAGAGTTGAAAAGTCAAATGCATTATAGGATCCCAACCCCTTTCTGTATTGTTTAAAAACAAAAATAAACAATTTAAGCACTGGGCTTCTGTGGCTATGCAGAAGAAAAAGATCATAAATATGTACCCTCCTCAAATGCTGCTTTTGTTTGCCTTCACATTTGCAGAGCATTTCGAAATATTAGTATTTCGATCCTAATTGTGGTTATGTGGCAGTACTAAAAATGGGGAGAAGTTCATTGCTTCATTCAGCAGATATTCACTACGTTCTGCACCATGGCATGAACTGTGCCTGGCAATGCAGAAGTGCATGACACAGGCCTGGCTTCTGCCTTCAGGAATCTTATAGTCTCCCGAGACAAACAGTGATGTCCATACAACAGAGAAGAGGAGGCAGTGCTAGGAGAGCACATATGTAGGCAGGCAGTAAATACAGACTCCCCGGAGGAGCAAGAGTGAATCCAAAGCCCAAAGGATGGATGTGAGCAGTGCAAAATGTGGTATGGGCATTTGGAGAACATTCCAGACACAGGAAGAATGGTGGGGCCACCTACTAGAGATTTGGGTTTGTGCGGAGCCCAGAGGCACCAACAGAAGAGATGAGTAGCAGTCAGCCCCTGCTCTGCTCTCCATTTGTACATCGTGGCAAGTAGCTGTCTCCCATCCAAGACCATGTGTCTGTCTTTTCATACAAAGGTACCAAATGCTTGCCAAATCAACTCCTATGAGTAGGTTAACTTTTTATTTTTTTTTTTTATTTTTTATTTTTTATTTTTTTTATTTTTTTTTTTTTTAATTTTTATTTATTTATGATAGTCATACAGAGAGAGAGAGAGAGAGAGAGGCAGAGACACAGGCAGAGGGAGAAGCAGGCTCCATGCACCGGGAGCCCGATGTGGGATTCGATCCCGGGTCTCCAGGATCGCGCCCTGGGCCAAAGGCAGGCGCTAAACCACTGCGCCACCCAGGGATCCCGTAGGTTAACTTTTTAAAAAGTATTTTATTTTTTTTTGAGAGAGAGAGATAGTAAGAGAGCAGGGTGGAGAGGGAGAAGCAGTTCCCCTGAGCAGGAAGCCAGACATGGGGCTCGAACCCTAGACCCTGGGATCATGACCTGAGCTGAAGACAGATGCTTAACCTACTGAGCCACCCAGGCGCCCCTGAGTATGTTGAGTCCAGGATAAACTATTTTCACATACAGACTCCCAAACTTAGTGGTTTAAACAACCTAGAAGTTTGTTTCCTCTCATGTGACACTGAGCAAGTGGTCCAGGGGCAGTAACGTGGCTCTACCACTGTCAGTGGGTTGGCTAGAGTCCAAAGCCACCCAGTGGTCTCTATTCTTTAGCCTTCAGGAGTAGGGAGAGGGATGTGACCTGGGATACACATGTGAGCCTTGATGTAGGGCGAGAAACACAAGTAGCGTGCATCACTTCTCACTTCTCATTCACAGGGTCATAGCAAGATTCAGGGGAGGCTGAGAGATGTATCCTGTGGCTGGAAGCCATTTGCTGTGCTAAAATTAGCATCAAAGAGTGGAGGAGGGATGTGGGTGGACACTCAGCAGTCCATGCCACAAGGGCAGTGAGGAAAGAAGGCGGGTGTGATGGTAGAGAGGCAGGCAAGAGTCCATCACATGAGGCCTCATTCAGAGCAAAGGAAACCATGTTAGTGTCTTAAAGGCAGTGGTGGATTTAGGAGTATGGTATTTGCTCACAGAAGAGGCTTTTGCAAAAGCCTTGATTGATCAGGGCAGCCACAAGCCAAGGTTTTCTACTGATTCTCCCATTGAATTGTCACATCACCTTCTTCACCAAAAACCCAAACACACATTCGGGGGACACATATCTGAGTCATATGGTCTCTGAAGAAATGGCTTGAGGACTTTTAACAGATAGTTGTGTGTAGTTAGACAGAAACCTGAAATATCCTGTGTTATTTGGCTTTATACTGTCAGTGACCGTAGGGCGTACTCTGAGGTTACACCCAGTCACAGAGGTCCCAACAAAACACACAACCTAAGGTGCGGAGGTGGCCACGGCAGCACATTCCTACCTGTAGATACAAGTGTGGCCTCTGCATTGTGGTCAAGCTACAGGAAAGAGCTAAGCTAGAGCTACCCTCTAGGGGGGCACAGTACTGCCTGCAGCCTCTCTGGGGAGCTGTATTTGTGGTCAGATCCCACCATGGATACAGGGCTGTCCACACAGCATTTTTCAGGCCAGCACGCCAAATTCTGTCTACACTGGGAACATCGAGGTCAAGGACTTTGCTGCTGTCTGATTTGTTCGGTATACAGGAACTGGACTTGAATCCAGGGAGAAGCCTGTTAGAAAGCCACCTGCCCCACACCACAGCTCAACTTGGCAAGATGCCACTCTTTTAAGGATAGCAGCAGCCATTCTGATGCACCCGCTGCGAGGCAGGCTCTTTATATATATGTAAGTGTGTGTGTGTGTGTGTGTGTGTGTGTGTGTGTGTATATACATGTCATGTTATATAGAAAGATGTATATATTATATATGTCATTTTCATCCTCTCAGTAACTATTTGAGGTACATATTATCATCCTTTTAGAACCATGGAGCCTGGGAAAGCAGGGTGACTTGGCAGCTGCACCCATAGGCAGAATTCAAACCCAGTTCTGATGGCACCAAACCCCAAAAATTTTACTGCTGTGTTATTTATTTAATTAGTAAGTTTCTTCCTGATATTTAATTTTCTAAATTCAATCAATGGACTGGCTTTGGGACATCTGTTTAAATTATACTTATATAAAAAAATTATACTTATATATATTATATATGGCTATCAACTAAAATGATCTTTTCGGGGCACCTGGGTGGCTCAGTTAAATGTCTGCCTTTGGTTCAGGTTGTGATCCCAAGGTCCTGGGGTTGAGTCCTGCATCAGGCTCCTGGCTCTGCGGGGAGCCTGCTTCTCCCTCTGCCTCTGCGTCTCTGCCTCTCTCTCTCTCTCTCATGAATAAATAAATCTTTAAAAATAAAAAAATATGATTTTTTCAAAACCTACCTAAATTTGCATGCAAATCACTGGCTATATCCTATAAAAAGTACATCAGAAAATTCTGATGCTCTTATTCTTAAAAAATGGCTTTTGGCAGCTTTAGTGCCTATAGGCTGCCTGGATTCTTGTCTTAAGGCTTCATTATCAAATCATTCTTTCTATGATAGGACATCATTTCTTTTAGGATAGCAATCAATGAATGAAAAATACAGAGAAGTCATGGCGGTGGTGTCCATTTAATTACTAATAAGTGTTATCAACTGATTAATAGTTAATTTCTGGTTAATCATCAATTATTAATTTAATTGAATTGCCAGAGCTAAAACTTAAAATGGAGCTGAAGCACAGAGGACTGATTTAATAAAAGTCAAACCTAACCAGGAGAGTTAAGTGAATCACAGCTAAGCCTCAAAACTAGAAATGGGGCTTCTCTCAACACAGGGTTTTTGACATCAGTCCATATTGTTGCATATGTCACGGCTTGTTCCTTCTCATTGCTGGGTAGTATATTCCATTGTATGGATGTACCTGTCATTCAGCCATTCACCTGTTGAAGGACATTTTGATTGTTTCTGTGTTTTGGTGATTAAGAAGAATGCTGCTATAACTATTCACAGAGAGGTTTCTGTGTGCACATGTTTTCATTTCTCTTGGGTGGATAGCTCGGGGCAGAGAGGCTGGGCCATATGGTAGGTGCATGTTTAATTTTGTAAGAAACCAGCAAGCTGTTTTCCAAGGTGGCTGTATCCTGTTGCATTCCCAGTGTGTGAGCAGTGTATAAGGGTGCTGGTTTCTCCACATGCTTGTCATCACTTTGTATTGTCAGGCTTTTGAATTTGCGCCATTCCAGGAGCGTGTGCCTGTTTCTCAAGAAGTTTTGGTTTTCATTTCTGTGATGATTAGTGATGATGATTTTGAGCATCTTTTCATGTGCTTGTTTGCCATCCGTATATCTTTGCTGACATTTTGCAAAGTTTTGAGTTATCTTCTTACGTTGTAATAATTTTTTATGTAATTTGAATAATACAACTCCACTAACAGATATGTATGAGGGGGGACTTGCCCTAGTTTTGACAAGAGAGCTGGACTGAATGTTACCTAAGTCCAGATCTTGAACACTCAACTTCCAGACCCAAACTCCCCCACTATGAGAATTTCTGGGACTTGTGCAAACAAAATGGAGGGCACATTTTGGTGCAAGAAAGGTATATTCATCCAGATATATATCCGGACATATGATAATTTGTTGTTGACACACGGTTTCACCATAAAGTAAAGCAGCATCTTTGCTTCCTCTCCACGTCTCAGTAAGCATGCTGCATTTCCATCTGTGCAGCCCTCTGACCATGCAGCATTGTGCCAGCAGACCTGTCCCTAGCTGATCATGCAACACATCTTAGATGTGTTTCTACTTCTCTTTGGCAAAGATGACAATTTTCAAAGAGATTTTCATTTTTACTTTTCTGCATGCAAGGTGGAGTAAAATCATCCAGTCAACATTCTTATAAGTAGTTTCACTGGCAAGTGACCATCTGAGGAAAAAAAATACCTTTTGGAATTTATTTTCACAGAAATGTGATCAGATCTCCCCCAATCAGAAAAGCATGACCTAGAGAAAGTATCAATATTTGCACTAGTCAGTGTGCATATTTTAAGTTACTTCTTACCATAAGCAGAGGTAAAAATACTAAGCCCCATGTCATAAAGAGACCCCCCCAAACAGCATGTCAGTTTTCACTGCTGTACATGGAAAAGAGGGGTGCTTTTCTAATTTTTTTCCTCCTTGGGGATTCAAACTTAAAACTTGGGTTATAAAGAATAATAGCTTCAACTTTAGAAATATTTTTCTTACTTTTACTCACGGATAACTAAAGACCTAGAGAATGAAGTGCTTTTTCCCAAAAGCATATTGCAAACTAGGATATTATAAACAAATCCTAACTTGTTAACCATAAGGATAAGCCATTATGTTTGATCACTCCTGAACCACAGGCATAGTTGCTCTGATTTCGATCTGAAAAAGCTATAATTAATTTGATTTTAAAAATGTAACTTTTGTTTAGCACCTGTACTTTTAAATTTGTGTCCAAAGACATTTCAAAGAGACATCTTACACCATGGCAATAGGTTGGAAAATACAGAGAACACAGCTCCTAAGAACCCAAGAGTTTTGTATTTTTTTTCTTAACAAAAACTGATTGATCCTGAAGGAAGTGAAAAAAAAAAAGGAGCCTTAGAAGGGAATGTTAATGCATGCATCTTTTTGGTACATTAAAGACTCCAACGTGCTAATTCAAGCACTGTTTACTTTTCGTATATAACAGGATTGCTGTTTTCAAGTGAAAAACAGAAGATATTTTCTGAGTGCCAAAAACTACTTATTCATGAAGTCTGAAATGCCATTATTATTATTATTAATTCTTATGTCTAGCATCTGTGAATAGCTTCTTATACGAGAAAACCATTTTGGGTCAGCTGAAGGCCAAAAATAATGAGCTGGCCTCCTGCCTCTGTGTATTGAATCAAGTAGCTGCCAATTAATAAAACTGATTTTTTTTTTGTTCCTGGGGTAAATTTCAGAAAATGAAAACAAACAGTTGTTGGTGCTTTTCATAAATTTCCAATGGAAAGAATATATTTTTCACAAGTTTAAAGACTGTACTATAAGTAACCAAACAATTACGAGAAGCCGCCCGGTGTATTTCTGTGGTTTAGCAAAAGGGCCAAGTCGGAAGGAAAAGACATTCCTGGCATTTTCTGAAGCTAGATAAATACAGAGAAGAAATATAGATGAAAGATGGAACTGCTCTGCACAGTCCCTGCCAGATTCCTCGACTTTTTGGCATACTGATTGAATTTGGCAAATGTAACCAGTAACAATCTTTTCCATTAAAAAGAGCAGCATATACTTTATTTTACCATGCTGTTTGTGTATTTCTGACCCTCCCAAACTGTCTCTCTTTTTTAGAAAGTGATTCTTTCTGCAGAGTTGGCTGCCACTTCATTTATTTGAAACGGATCATTTATTACCAAAAAGGCTGCAGGGCACAGCTACTGTTGAACAGCTCCAAGAGACCTACAGCTCGGCAGGAAAAGTGTCTTTTTCTAGACCGAAAGATCCTTTAACATGTGCCAACAGCATCTATGCCAATCTAATGCCTTGATATCCAAACCTGTGTAATTTTGAGGAATCCTGGACTGTACAGTTTAGACAACATAAGCTACCCAGTCCTGTCATTTTCTTTTATTTGTGATCAGAAAAACTCTAATGTAGCCTGATATTCCTAATTTTGGTAACATGATTACATTAAGAAAAAGAATAACTCTCCAGCCCCAAGTCTAAATTTCATGGACTCCAACACTTCTGAGCCCTAATGCTTTTTTCTTATCTGGCAGTGATACTATAGTAAATTTATTAGGATAGGTAAGTAGCAATCTCTAGAAATACAATGTTGAGAAGCAAATACTAAGGCTTTGGTTCAGCTTCCCCCAGTTTAGGGAATGGAGGTTCACACCTGATAGGCCTCTTATGCAACTCAGATGGAAATGACCTTTTGTCCTTACCTTTCATTGGCTTCTTCTAAACTAAACAAAGATTAGGGTGTTCACCTGTTGCTATGAAGTTTCTGAATACAACATGATAGACATGTTTTGGTTTTTAATCAGCCAAAATTCAAGCAGCCTTTGTGTGGTTGGCAGTGATTTGTGTTTGTTATTGCTCTTATGCTATTTGCCATCTCATACACCCTTTCTTAGTCATTAAGTAGCAGCTAATTTAAAGCAAGGGAAAAACATTAGCTTGGTGTATGTGCCAGATAAATCCTGTGGTTTCAATTTACTGTTTGGAGCCAACAGTGACAGATAAAAAAATGAGAATCTGTAATTTGCCAAGTTTAAAGTCCCAAAACCAACATGTGAATACTTCATAGGCTTATATGTTCATAAAATGAAGACTGTTTGCATAGATTCAAAATGCATATGAGTGTTGTTTCTTACACTTCAAGATGACAGATAATAATAGGCCTCATTTAATCACAAAGTATTGGACAAAAAAAAAAAAGCAAAAAGTCACTGTTTAAATTTCAGAATGCTATTCCATACGAGTGGTAGGTCCAAAATATTCTCAATAAAAATTACAAATAATTACTTTCCACATTTTATAACTTACATCCATTTAATTCACAAAGGTTGCTTTATGAATGAGTTTTTAATAATAACAATAGAGCTAGCCAAAGCTGTTAGCAAGAATTTATAATTTTAACAAACATGGCATAACTCTTTTTAGAAATACTGGGTAAGGGCAGCCCCAGTGGCACAGTGGTTTAGCGCCGCCTGCAGCCGGGGGCGTGATCCTGGAGACCTGGGATAGAGTCCCACGTCGGGCTCCCTGCATGGAGCCCACTTCTCCCTTTCTCTGTGTGTGTGTCTCTATGAATAAATAAATAAAATCTTTAAAAAAAAATACTGGGTAAAATGACTTTTTTTTAAATTTTTATTTATTTATGATAGTCACACAGAGAGAGAGAGAGAGAGAGAGGCGCAGAGACATAGGCAGAGGGAGAAGCAGGCTCCATGCACCAGGAGCCCGATACGGGATTTGATCTCGGGTCTCCAGGATCACGCCCTGGGCCAAAGGCAGGCGCTAAACCTCTGCGCCACCCAGGGATCCCTAAAATGACTTCTGTACATCTTTACAAGACTTGCAAAATAACCTCACAACTAAAGTTATATAACTCCAAAACACCCTCAATAACAGCATGATAATAAAAGAGTAAATGTTAACTGCCCTAAAATTTTCTCCCATTATTGGTCCAGAAATCCAAATCCTGGCTTGTCACATTAGTGCACACCCTTTACGGTATCTGCCCAGCCCACCAGGGATGCTCTTGCCTGCTCCTGTACCTCACCCCCAGGGCAAGCCTTGGAAGCAGTTCTGTAAATGACACACTGTTTCCTTGTCCATACTGATTGGATGAAAGGTGGATACTCTTCCTGAACTGGGCCAGTCAGATCCCCCTTCCCTGAAGTTTCCGAATTGAGAGTGTGAATAGGGGGCACCTGGGTGGCTCCGTGGTTGAGTGTCTGC
Organism: Canis lupus baileyi; assembly: GCF_048164855.1. Classification (NCBI taxonomy): domain Eukaryota; kingdom Metazoa; phylum Chordata; class Mammalia; order Carnivora; family Canidae; genus Canis; species Canis lupus. The sequence continues at coordinate 334,373 of NW_027326414.1, read as the reverse complement.
CTTTGGCTCAGGTCGTGCTTCCGGGGTCCCAGGATCGAGTCCCGCATCGGGCTCCCCACAGGAAGCCTGCTTCTCCCTCTGCCTATGTCTCTGCCCCTTTCTCTGTGTCTCTCATGAATAAATAAATAAAATCTTTTTTAAAAAGTGGGAATACTATGTGGCCTCACTGGGTTGACTGGAGAGTGAAGCTTGGGGACACAGTGGAGGAAACCACAGAAAAACAAGGAAAGCCAACTGATGGAGAAAGAATAACATGGAACAGATACAGATGACAGATGAGGAAAAAAATGTACTAGAAAACCTGTGAGACCCTGTCTCAGTACCTTTTTAGATCTGGGTCTGCTACCTTCTTGCTTGCTTTTCTTTTTCTTTCTTTCTTGACTTATTTATATAGAGGGATGGGGGAGGGAGGAAGGGAGAGAGAGAACACGTGTGAGCATGAATGGATGGGGCAGAGGGAGAGGGAAACAGAATCTCAAGCAGACTCTGCCTGGATCCCAGGACCCTAACATCATGACCCAAGCCAAAACTAACAGTAGGGTGCTCAACAGGCTGTACTACCCAGGTGCCCCTACAGCTTCGCTGCTTTCTTGCCCATGAGATGTTAAATATCTGTGTATCTTCTTTGGCACCCAAGCTTATTTGTGTTGTTTACATTGCTTGCAATTTATTGTATCCCAATTGATCCTGCATTCTATCTATGGGGCTTTGGACACATCGCTTAGACTATTGAACTAAAGCTTCACAAATCCTTAAAATGGGGACAGTATTGCCTGCATCACAGGGTTCTTGCAAAGACCAAATGAAATAAGAAAGCACCTAACCCAGCAATGACCACTCAGTAATTGGCTGCTATTTTAAAGAGATTATTCTATAACTTCCATTTTATAAAATATATACAGCTATTTATATTACATATTTGTTAGTCAAGGGAAAGCACTGCAACCTCTTATTAAGCCTAATATTCTAATATTTGCTAATTATTCATTTAATGGGTGATTCCAAATTGTTTGGTGAAATTTAAAATAAAGAGGGGCTTCCTAACAACTATTACCACTATAGTATTTCCCTCTTCATAGCAGAAACCTTGTAAAAAAAAAGTTTGTGAATAAATCCATAATTCTTTCTTTTCTCTTAATCTCGCATTTAATCTGTAATGAAGCCCTGTTTAGGCTGCCATGTTCCCATGCACTTGACAGCTCACCAGCTTCCTAGAGGGTTTTTGCCAACACCCTTTCTGACCTTCTCCCTACAGACCTCTGAGAGTGATCTTCAAAAACACAAATGGGATCATATCACTGTTCACATTAAAATTTTTCAATAGCTTCTCAGTACCACTAGAACAAAATCCCAATTCTTTACTATGGTCTGGCATTCCCCATGTAATCCAGGCCCCCACCCCCATCCCTCCAGCTTTCTAAACACATCTTGTGTCACTCTCCCATTCAATTGTCACTTAGCCTCAACTGCCTTGATCTTCTTATAAGTCCTTGGAAACTCTAAGCATATTCCCACCTTATGGCCCCTGCACATACTTTCTTTCTGCAAATTCTTCTTGTCTTCATCCTTTATATCTTAGTTTAGATGCACCTGCTCCAAGATGCTTTCTCTGATTTCCTGGTCTAAATAAAATATGTTAGCCCTCTATTACTCTTCATCCAGCCCCATTTGTTTCCTTCATAGCATTCAGCACACTTAATAATTATTTTGTCCATTTATTATTATTTTTTTGACCAGGACCTTCTTATAGCATTTGAGAAAGCTATGAGGCCTGTAGTCCTACTCTTTCCTCCTGAATTCTGGGAGTGATGACTAGGCCAAGTCCTGCCTGTGTGGAGGATCTGTATACTGTGACTTTATTCTACCCCTTTGCAAAGGGTTATCTTTGTGAAGGAGGAGTCATCGCCTGGATCAGCACTAAACATATGTGGTCATTCTTGATTACACTTTTCAAGAGGTCTTGCCCCCAGTTAGCAGTGCATAATCTCCTCTGATTTCAATAAATTAATAACCAGCCTATGGAAATAAAGTAGAGTGGAATCACTTCTTTTCACTAATAGTTATCAATCTGCAATCATTTGAAGGATTATTTTGCTAAAAGGGAAATTCAGAAGCATATAAAATTACCTTTAAATAGATTCTATAAAGCAATAGACTATTTCCTATAGATTAACTTAAAGTGGAAACTAAAAATGTGGTACCTGTGGTAAAATCTTTAAATAAATTTAAATGACAAACTGAAAAGGAAAGTCAAGTCAGCTAAGTTATTACAATTATTTTTTTAAAGATTTCATTTATTTATTTGTGTGAGAGAGAGACAGAGAGAGCAGAAGGAAGGGTAGAGAGAGAGAGGGAGAGAGAGATTCTCAAGAAGACTCCATGCTGAGTGAGGAGCCCCACAGGGCTCCACCTCAGGACCCTGAGATCATGACCTGAGCTGAAATCAAGAGTCAGATGCTTAACCAACTGAGCCGAGGAGCCAAGTGATTAAAATTCTGAATATTTATCCAATATATTGGATATTTATCCAATCCAAATATTTATCCAAGTTTGAACATTTGAACTCTCATCTGGCATGAAATCAGTACAGCAAAAGTAATTGTTTAGTAATAATTATTAAAACCAATTATCAGTCAGTGCATAGGTCCACCAAAAATCATGTCAAGAATGCTCATAGCAGCACTATTTGTAATAGGCCTACTTTATTCTCACTTAGTATGTAGAAGATTATTTAAAAAGCATTATGTTCAAGTTATCCATTTGTAAGTTTCTCAGAATGTTGAAGTACTCTATAATTTGTAAACAATGTAAATGTCTGCAATTATACATAATGTGTTATATATTCTCTAGAATAGATGAGAAACTAGTATCTAAAATAAATTAGAAACTGGTGTCACAATTTAAAAAGTAAGAGGCTGAAGTCACTTATTATGGAATATTAAATCTTAACAGAAACATCCTGCTTGCACACAAATCTGTACACAGATACCCTAAGGGTTAGGAAAGAGAGCTGAATCAATAATAATTTACACATCATTCCAGTAATCTGTGTAAATATACAAAATTTGAATACAATTATGATGGATGCTGCAATGGCTGCCCAGTATAACTGAGTAGAAAAGCAATTGACTGATGAAGAATATCTCTACATACCACAGTTACCTAAGAGACAACTATAAAATTTGGCATTCAAACTTAATAAATTAATTTAAACAACAAATAGTCTGAATGTGGACTAATTCATCAGAATCTAGGATATCAGAAGAGTGTCCCCATGAAATATGAAGTCAACAATATAAGGGCAAATAAAGTTGCTTTCTACTGAAGAAAGTAGAAGACTTATGAAATTTTCTCGTCTAGCATGTGGTTTCGGATAATAACATGAAATACTTAAATAGTGTTAGAAAAGTTATAGTGACCACATGTCCCAAATCAGAAATTTTAGCAATGTATATAAAACAGTTTTATGCATTCAGCACACTTATAACAATTAAATCACATTTATACATGTAACATACCTTTAGGGTCCATCCAAATCAACTTTATAGAAAATATTAAAACCATATCAAATTCGGATAATTAATAAAGGCAATCATGGAAGGAATACTTTAGCAACATTTAATTCCTTTTTCTAAGTTTAAGTGTACTCCTTATCCAGTGCTTCTCAAGCTTTACTATGAATATTAACCATCTGGGAATCTACTTAAAATGCAGATTCTGATCCAGTAGGTCTGAGGTAGAGTCTGAGATTCTGAACTTCTAATATGCACCTTGGTGCTCCTGTTGCTTCCTGTCTGGCACCACACTTCGAATAGCAAGTCCTTAGCCATTGGACTGTTGGGAGAGACCAAGAGCAAGAAAAAGCCCCAGACCAGTTGCATCCAAGCCACCGCAACTTTGTCCATTTATTCCAGGGTGCCATACAAATATCCCATACTTTTCTGCTGACAGGGGAAAGGTTAGGAAGCAGTGTTTTAGAAGACAAACATATAACATATATTTTGATAAACTTTTGGAGGCAATACCATTAGTTGGCTTGGCCAGGGGTCCGGCATACTGGGTCAGGTCTTCCTATTTTAGGAGAGTATTTTAAACTGGTCAACACGTCAATTTGTCTTCTCTCAGTTTTAGGAACTTATAGATATATTTTTATAGCATTAGCAGAAAGTTCTCCTTGTTTTCTTTTCTTTGATGAGGAGCAAATCAAGTGCCCTAGGGAGATTGTCTTCATGCTTGCAGGAATACAGCAAAGTGCAATTCTATAACTATATGCCTATCCCAATCTCTCATGGGCCAGAGCCACACTCATCCTGTTCAGCATGACATCATACACTGGAGCATTCTACATACACAGTTGTATTTGTTGAGGGGATTAGTTTTCCATGTAATGGCTTACTCATCCTCAAGCATTCTTTAACTTTTTTCTTTGAGAAGGCTGATTTTTATTTCCCTTGCATTTAGCGTCATGGACCAATGAATATAAATGATAGTCTGCTTCTCTTGCCACTGAAACTCCTGTGGATCAAGGGTTCTTAAACTTTTGTGTGCTTCTCAGTTACCTTAGGAGCTATTGAAATACAGTTTTCAGGTCTTATTCATAGAGACTCTCAGTCAGTCCATTTAGGGTATGGCCCAGCAGTCTTTTTTTTTTTTTTTCAAACTCCATATTGCTCTAGACAGGTGGACTATAGACCACCCTTTGAGAAACACTGTGGCAATGCACCACAGTACATGAACGTGGCCCAGGAGTAACTGTTGGGAATGTTCCATAATACTTAAAGAGTATTGTGTAAGGAGAGATGAAAGCGCTGACTCGTAAGAAGTTATAAGGCTAAGAATGGACGCTATTATTCAAGATGTGCTAAGAGGCATGACCTTTTTATTGCAGGTATCCAGTTTGAACTTAGATTTTTAATTTGATTTCTTTCATTAGGGATTTTTCTTTTTACTGCATAATAATTAATGGCATTTAAGGTACCTAGAAGTCATCCCTTGGTAGTGGGGGACGTGTTTTTTTGTTTTTTTGTTTTTTTAAGATTTTATTCATCCATTCATGAGAGACACAGAGAAAGAGAGAGACAGACAGAGACACAAGCAGAGGGAGAAGCAGGCTCCATGCAGGGAGCCCGACGCGGATCTGGATCCCGGGACTCCAGGATCACGCCCTGGGCCGGAGGCAGGCGCCAAACCTCTGAGCCGCCCAGGGACACCCGGGGGGATGTTTTTAAAAGTAAAAATAAGATACATGAAAGGTGACTAGTTACAAAGATCTTAGACATTTGGAATAGAGCTCATGTAAGTGGTAGGTATAGAAAATTGACGTAGATTAGTGTAAAAGATTTAAATTAAACCCAAAGCTGATGTATTCCAGTTTTCTAGTTTCAATTATCTTAATTCTAAAAATGCAAATATAGGGCAGCCCGGGTAGCTCGGTGGTTTAGCACCGCTTTCAGCCCAGGGCCTGATCCTGGAGACCTGGGATCAAGTCCCACGTGGGGCTCCCTGCATGGAGCCTGCTTCTCCCTTTGCCTGTGTCTCTGCCTCTCTCTCTCTCTCTCTGTGTCTCTCATGAATAAATAAACAAAATTAAAAAAATAAAATAAATTAAAATGCAAATATATACATATATGGGTATATACTTATGCATACAAACATATATGACATAAAATGTCATTAGTATTAACTAATACTAATATTTGGAAAATATAGCTACCCTTCTTAAAGTCTACGTAATAGAAATAACTTTAAAAAAATCACAAAATCATATGGTTTTAACTACATATACCATAACTCTTACTAGTAATAATGCTTAATTAGCATAAAGCTGCAAAGACAGCAAGCAAGACTAGAAAATCCTGAAAACCAAGGAAAGAAACAGAGCATTTGGGATGCAGGAGGACGGCACCATTCCTCCATAAAACAAGTATGTTCTCTGTCAAGTCCTATTCCCCCTTGTGCCTTCCGAGACAGCTGCTCTGTCTCATAAAGCAGTTTCTCAACCAGGCTTAGTCTTTCAAACACAGCCTTACACAGCAGCGTCCACACCCACACACTGCTTTACCCTGCAGTGGCCGTTAAGAGAACAGACTGCAGAACCAGATTTCTTGGGTCCTTTCCTTATGACCTGGGTGATTCAGGGCAAGTCGCCTAATCATTATGTAACTCAGTTTCTTTACCTACAAAATAAAGATAATTCCCATATTACTGGAAAATGGAGAAGACTAAATAAAAGGGTATGTGTGAATGGCACACAGGAAGCCAAATAAAATGAAAATGATATTACTTTTATCACTATCTCTTTTGCTCTACTTACATGCAGCTCTGTTTTTCATCTTTTCTCACCTTTAGCCTTCAGGAAGGGGAGGGAAATTTATTCTGCTGGGAATGTGGTAGTGGAGACATAAAAGAAGTAAGATGGATTCATTAGAGTGAAGCAGAGCTAGTATGGATGAAGGAGACAAGTGTCCTATTAGCTCAGACTGTCTGAGACACATTTGATTTTTCCAAGGGCTCCCTGGATATTGTAGAAGACCACTGAATCACATCAAGCGTAAAAGCATTTCCTAGAGCTGTCCAAGGAAAATTTAAAAACACAAACAAACAAAAAGTGGCTTCAAAGAGTCATTCTGGTATCAGATTTTTAGATGCACTACACTTATAAAAATGCAAAGAATTAAGATTAAAATTCTTGATTCTTATTTTGTAAATCTTTCTGTCAAAGCAGAGTGCTAAATAAATATGAAAAAGAGCTCCTACTGGGTTTCATAAACAACAATTAAAGGGCAGCATGGCCCTAGTGCAGTAATTTTCAATTTTTTCTAAAGCAACAAAAAGCTGTTTTAAAACAAGATCTCATGCATAATCCTAATATGTAAAATGGAAAAACTAGCTGCTCTAATTAAAGTAGGTGACTGCCCCCCACACCAAGCATTGGCTTCCACCTTGCCCTGAGGACTGGGCCCCAATCTCTCCCAGGGGGACCCTAACAGTCCACGAGACACAGTTTGAAATTCCCTCATCTGTGGAAACAGCCCTAAACGAGACATCACAATCATTTATGATGTTATGCCATGTGTTGACAGTGTGGTTTTCGGTACTTCACTGATCTGGGCCTTACATTCCTCATCTGCAAAATGTGTATTTAAACAGGTAACTCACGTCTCCCAGCTCTCACTTTCCATGAATTTATTATATAAAGAAAGGATAAAAAGGAAATAGGAATTCTGCTTCATGCAAGATAGGCTAATAGGGACTGGATTTATCTTCCTGTCTAAAAAAACTTAAAAATAGTAAAATATATAAAGCAATGGCTTTTAAGACACTGGACATCAGGCAAAAAAGGACAATCATCTCTGAGAAAAGGTAAACTCAAGAGGTAAGCCCAACCACTGACCCAGCTCCTGCCTGGAGAGAGCTGGAGTGCAGGGAAAGAGAACCCGAACAAAGCACAGCAGCCTCTCCGAGCTGGGAGGCCAAACTTGGAAGGTTGGAAAGCTGTGATGACTGGAGTCTTCAGGGAAGATTACTGGAGGGGAGAGAACATTCTGAGCACAGAACTCTGGAGATGTGTAGTAGATGCCCATGAAGCTTTAGCACAGAACTGATCAGCACTTGTGTGTGCAGAAAGTACTTACCCAGACAACAATCTTGAAGCTCTTACGGGTCAAATAGTGCCTGATCTCACTACTCAGCATGAAAGCCTTAATAATCTATGGGTTTCAGGTAGAGTAACCAGAAGGCTCTTATCTCAGTAGTGGGTAAGAATTAGCCATAATCTAATTGTGACAACAAAGCATAGAACTGAGGGATGCCTGGGTGGCTCAGTCAGTTAAGCATCTGCCTTCAGCTCAGGTCATAATCTCAGGGTCCTGAGATGGAGTCCCAAGTCAGGCACTCTACTCATCTAGGAGCCTGATTTTCCCTCTGGCCCTGCCTGCTACTCCCCCTACTTGTGTTCTCTGTCAAATAAATAAATGAAATCTTAAAAAAAAAAAAAAGAAAAGAAAAAAAAAAGCATGGAACTGAAAAGATCAAATTGTTTCTAAGTAATACAACCACATCCTAGGAAAAAAACTCAAGAATATTTATAGAAACGATCAACTCAACACATTAAAATTCTGTGTCTTCCAAGAAGCAGACTCTTCACTATGGAGGGCAAACTGATGGTTACCAGAAGGGAGACGGGAGGGGTGCAAATTGGTGATGGGGATTGAGGAGGGTACTTGTCTGATGAGCACCAGGTGTTCTATGTAACTGTTGAATACTGTACACCTGAAACTAATACTATACTGTATGTTAACTATTCTGAAAATAAAATTAAAAACTTAATTAAAAAAATCCCTCCTACCCCACCGTCAGCGCCTGACATGACCCATGAAAAGGGAAAAAAATTAACCAGTTGAAAGTAAACCAGAAATGACACTAGAACTGTTACTAGAACTGGATTTCATAGGAGCTAGAAAAAAGACTCAGTATATTAAGGAGAGACGTGAAAGATACAGCAAGACCCAAATCTAATCTTAAGAGATGCTATTATACTATCTGAGATATAAAACGCATGAATGGAAATAAAGGTAAATTAAACATTATTAAAAAAAGATTTTTTGAACTTGAAGGCACAGAAATAGAAACATTCCAAATTGAAACACAGAGAGGAAAAAAGACAAAAAATAAAAAATTAACAGAGCCACAGGGAGCTGTGGGAAAATGTCAAGTAGCCAATTATGGGTGAAAATGGAGTTTCCAAAGGACAGTAGAAAAGGAAGAGGACAAAGAAAAGTATTTGAAGAAATAATGGCTCTAAATTTGATGAAAACTATAAGCCTATACATCTAAGAAGTTCAACAAAGCCCAAGCATAAGAAACATAAAGAAAACAATACCAAGGCACATCATAATCAAATTGCTCAAAATCAGCGAAAATGAAAAAATCTTAAAAGCAGTACAACAAAAAAAAAGACATACAAGTAAACAAACATGAGCATGACAGGTTTCTTCTCAGAAATGACACAGGTATGAATAAAATGAAGAAACATGCTTATTGAAGGAAAAAAAAGTCTTTGTAAAATTATATGCCTACCAAAAATATTCTTCTTCTTTTTTTTTTAATAAATTTAATTTTTATTGGTGTTCAATTTACCAACATACAGAATAACACACAGTGCTCATCCCGTCAAATGCCCCCCTCAGTGCCCATCACCCATTCACCCCCACCCCCCGCCCTCCTCCCCTTCCACCACCCCTAGTTCATTTCCCAGAGTTAGCAGTCTTCACGTTCTGTCTCCCTTTCTGATATTTCCTACCCATTTCTTCTCCCTTCCCTTCCATTCCCTTTCACTATTATTTATATTCCCCAAATGAATGAGACCATATAATGTTTGTCCTTCTCCGATTGACTTACTTCACTCCGCATAATACCCTCCAGTTCCATCCACGTTGAAGCAAACGGTGGGTATTTGTCATTTCTAATGGCTGAGTAATATTCCATTGTATACATAGACCACATCTTCTTTATCCATTCATCTTTTGATGGACACTGAGGCTCCTTCCACAGTTTGGCTATTGTGGACATTGCTGCTAGAAACATCGGGGTGCAGGTGTCCCGGCGTTTCATTGCATCTGTATCTTTAGGGTAAATCCCAGCAGTGCAATTGCTGGGTCGTAGGGCAGGTCTATTTTTAACTCTTTGAGGAACCTCCACACAGTTTTCCAGAGTGGCTGCTCCAGTTCACATTCCACCAACAGTGCAAGAGGGTTCCCTTTTCTCCACATCCTCTCCAAAGTTTGTGGTTTCCTGCCTTGTTAATTTACCCCATTCTCACTGGTGGGAGGTGGTATCTCATTGTGGTTTTGATTCGTATTTCCCTGATGGCAAGTGATGCAGAGCATTTTCTCATGTGCGTGTTGGCCATGTCTAGGTCTTCCTCTGTGAGATTTCTCTTCATGTCTTTTGCCCATTTCATGACTGGATTGTTTATTTGGTGTTGAGTTTAATAAGTTCTTTATAGATCTTGGAAACTAGCCCTTTATCTGATACGTCATTTGCAAATATCTTCTCCCATTCTGTAGGTTGTCTTTTAGTTTTGTTGACTGTATCCTTTGTTGTGCAAAAGCTTCTTATCTTGATGAAGTCCCAATAGTTCATTTCTGCTTTTGTTTCTCTTGCCTTCGTGGTGGATGTATCTTGCAAGAAGTTACAGTGGCCAAGTTCAAAAAGGGTGTTGCCTGTGTTCTCCTCTAGGATTTTGATGGAATCTTGTCTCACATTTAGATCTTTCATCCATTTTGAGTTTATCTTTGTGTCTGGTGCAAGTTAGTGGTCTAGTTTCATTCTTCTACATGTGGATGTCCAATTTTCTCAGCACCATTTATTGAAGAGACTGTCTTTCTTCCAATGGATAGTCTTTCCTCCTTTATCAAATATTAGTTGACCATAAAGTTCAAGGTTCACTTCTGGGTTCTCTATTCTGTTCCATTGATCTATGTGTCTGTTTTTGTGCCAGTACCACACTGTCTTGATGACCACAGCTTTGTAGTACAACCTGAAATCTGGCATTGTGATGCCCCCAGCTATAGTTTTCTTTTTTAAAATTCCCCTGGCTATTCGGGGTCTCTTATGATTCCACACAAATCTTAAAATAATTTGTTCTAACTCTCTGAAGAAAGTCCATGGTATTTTGATAGGGATTGCATTAAACGTGTATATTGCCCTGGGTAACATTGACATTTTCACAATATTAATTCTGCCAATCCATGAGCATGGAATATTTTTCCATCTCTTTTTGTCTTCCTCAATTTCTTTCAGAAGCGTTCTATAGTTTTTAGGGTATAGATCCTTCACCTCTTTGGTTAGGTTTATTCCTAGGTATCTTATGCTTTTGGGTGCTATTGTAAATGGGATTGACTCCTTAATTTCTCTTTCTTCAGTCTCATTGTTAGTGTATAGAAATGCCACTGATTTCTGGGCATTGGTTTTGTATCCTGCCACGCTACCAAATTGCTGTAGGAGTTCTAGCAATCTTGGGGTGGAGGCTTTTGGGTTTTCTGTGTAGAGTATCATGTCATCGGCGAAGAGGGAGAGTTTGACTTCTTCTTTGCCAATTCGAATGCCTTTAATGTCTTTTTGTTGTCTGATTGCTGAGGCTAAGACTTACAGTACTATGTTGAATAGCAGTGGTGAGAGTGGACATCCCTGCCTTGTTCCTCATCTTAGGGGAAAGACTCCCAGTGCTTCCCCATTGAGAATGATATTTGCTGTGGGCTTTTCATAGATGGCTTTTAAGATGTTGAGGAATGTTCCCTCTATCCCTACACTCTGGAGAGTTTTGATCAGGAATGGATGCTGTATTTTGTCAAATGCTTTCTCTGCATCTAATGAGAGGATCATATGGTTCTTGGTTTTTCTCTTGCTGATATGATGAATCACATTGATTGTTTTACGAGTGTTGAACCAGCCTTGTGTCCCGGGGATAAATCCTACTTGGTCATGGTGAATCATTTTCTTAATGTACTGTTGGATCCTATTGGCTAGTATCTTGTTGAGAATTTTTGCATCCATGTTCATCAGGGATATTGGTCTGTAATTCTCCTATTTGGTGGGGTCTTTGGTTTTGGAATGAAGGTGATGCTGGCCTCACAGAACGAATTTGGAAGTACTTCATCTCTTTCTATTTTTCCAAACAGCTTTAGTAGAATAGGTATGGTTTCTTCTTTAACTTTTGATAGAATTCCCCTGGGAAGCCATCTGGCCCTGGACTTTTATGTCTTGGGAGGTTTTTGATGACTGCTTCAATTTCCTCCCTGGTTATTGGCCTGTTCAGGTTTTCTATTTCTTCCTGTTCCAGTTTTGGTAGTTTGTGGCTTTCCAGGAATGCGTCCATTTTTTCTAGATTGCCTAATTTATTGGCGTATAGCTGTTCATAATATGTTTTTAAAATCTTTTGTATTTCCTTGATGTTGGTAGTGATCTCTCCTTTCTCATTCATGATTTTATTAATTTGAGTCTTCTCTCTCTTCTTCTTTTTTCTCTCTCCTTTTTAATAAGGCTGGCTAATGATTTATCTATCTTATTAATTCTTTCAAAGAACCAACTCCTGGTTTTGTTGATCTTTTCCACAATTATTCTGGTCTCGATTTCGTTGAGTTCTGCTCGAATCTTTATTAACTCTCTTCTTTTGCTGGGTGTAGGATCTATTTGCTGTTTTTTCTCTAACTCCTTTATGTGTAAGGTTAGCTTTTGTATTTGAGTTCTTTTCAGTTTTTGAATGGATGCTTGTATTGCGATGTATTTCCCCCTTAGGACTGCTTTTGCTGCATCCCAAAGATTTTGAATGGTTGTATCTTCATTCTCATTAGTTTCCATGAATCTTTTTAATTCTTCCTTAATTTCCTGGTTGACCCTTTCATCTTTTAGCAGGATGGTCCTTAACCTCCACGTGTTTAAGGTCCTTCCAAACTTCTTGTTGTGATTTAGTTCTAATTTCAAGGCATTATGGTCTGAGAATATGCAGGGGACGATCCCAATCTTTTGGTATCGGTTCAGACCCGATTTGTGACCCAGTATGTGGTCTATTCTGGAGAAAGTTCCATGTGCACTTGAGAAGAATGTGTATTCAGTTGAGTTTGGATGTAAAGTTCTGTAAATATCTGTGAAATCCATCTGGTCCAGTGTATCATTTAAAGCTCTCGTTTCTTTGGAGATGTTGTGCTTAGAAGACCTATCGAGTATAGAAAGAGTTAGATTGAAGTCACCAAGTATAAGTGTATTATTATCTAAATATTTCTTCACTTTGGTTATTAATTGATTGATATATTTGGCAGCTCCTACATTTGGGGCATTTATATTGAGGATTGTTGAGTCCTCTTGTTGGATGGATCCTTTAAGTATGATATAGTGTCCCTCTTCATCTCTCACTACAGTCTTCGGGGTAAATTTTAGTTTATCTGATATAAGGATGGCTACCCCTGCTTTCTTTTGAGGACCATTTGAATGGTAAATGGTTCTCCAACCTTTTATTTTTTGGCTGTAGGTGTCCTTCTGTCTAAAATGAGTCTCTTGTAGACAGCAAATAGATGGGTCCTGCTTTTTTATCCAGTCTCAAACCCTGCGCCTTTTGATGGGGTCATTAAGCCCGTTCACGTTCAGAGTTACTATTGAAAGGTATGAGTTTAGTGTCACCGTGATATCTATTCAGTCCTTGTTTTTGTGGATTGTTCCACTGAACTTCTTCTTAAAGGGGAATTTTAAGAGTCTCCCTTAAAATTTCTTGCAGAGCTGGTTTGGAGGTCACATATTCTTTCAGTTCCTGCCTGTCTTGGAAGCTGTTTATCTCTCCTTCCATTTTGAATGAGAGCCTTGCTGGATAAAGTATTCTTGGTTGCATGTTCTTCTCATTTAGGACCTTGAATATATCCTGGCAGCCCTTTCTGGCCTGCCAGGTCTCTGTGGAGAGGTCAGCTGTTACCCTAATACTCCTCCCCATAAAAGTCAGGGATTTCTTGTCTCTTGCTGCTTTAAGGATCTTCTCTTTATCTTTGGAATTTGCAAGCTTCACTATTAAATGTCGAGGTGTTGAACGGTTTTTATTGATTTTAGGGGGATCTCTCTATTTCCTGGATCTGAATGCCTGTTTCCCTTCCCAGATGAGGAAAGTTTTCAGCTATGATTTGTTCAAATACATATTCTGGGCCTCTGTCCGGCACCCTTGGGAACCCCAATTAAACGTAGGTTCTTCTTCCTCAGGCTGTCGTTTATTTCCCTTAATCTATCTTCATGGTCTTTTAATTGTTTGTCTTTTTTCCTCAGTTTCCCTCTTTGCCATCAACTTGTCTTCTATGTCACTCATTTGTTCTTCCACCTCGTTAACCCTCGTCGTTAGGACTTCTAGTTTGGAGCCGCGCAGCCCCTCCGCACGGAGCCTCTTCCTCTGCTGGAGCCGCCGCCCGAGCCCCTCAAGCTGCTCCCGCCCCGCAGCCCCCTCCGTGGAGCCACCCCTGAGCCCCTCCGAGCTGCTCTGGGTCCTGCCGTGCGCGCTGCAGCCCTTAGGGAGCTCGGCGCACTCTCCCGGGGCGCAGGTGTCTGTTAGTGTCCCCGGGAGCCCGAGGGCACCCCCGCCCTCCTGGGTCCTGCTCCAACTCCCCGCGAGCCCCTTTCTGCCCGGGAAGGTCGGTGCCGCTCCTGCTCCTCCGGGACGGGGCTCTCCTGTCCTGGGGACACTCGCCCTGGCCTCAGCCCGGCTCCTCGCGGGGCCCCTCCCCCTTGGAGGCCTTTTGTTTCTTTACTTCTTTTTCCCCGTCTTCCTACCTTGGTAGAAGCGCGAACTCTTCTCACTGTAGCATTCCAGCTGTTCTCTCTTTAAATCTCAGACCGAATTCGTAGATTTTCAGGTGATTTGAAGGTTATCTAAGTAATTTGGTGGGGACAGGTGATTTGGGGACCCTACTCTTCCGCCGTCTTGCCCCTCCTCCCCAAAAACATTTTTCAAACACAAAGACAAAATAAAGTCTTTTTCAGAAGTATGAAAGATAAAAGAATTTATCAACAGGGCTATACCAAGAAATGTTAAAAGTCCTTTGGGCAGAAAGAAAATGATACCAGATGGAATCTGCATCTATAGAAAGGAATAAATAGCACTTTTTCCTATTTATTTAAAGTTCTGAAAGTGATATTTGATTATTTACAGCCAAAAGGAAGAACAATGTGGAGTTTATAATATATATAGGAGCCAAATGCATGACAATAGCACATAAGCCAGGAGGACAAAAATGGAAGCATAGTGTTGGATAATTCTTAAACTATATGTTTCTGTGTGTAATAAAACTTGAAGGTACCCTGTGCTAAATTATATATGTATACTGTAAACTCCAAAGCAGCCACTAAACTAACAATAATCATAAAAACTAAATGATAAATAAATAATAAAAACAAAAAGGATAAAATGGAATGCTAAGCAAATATTCAGTAAGAAGACAACAATGAATAAATGGGAAAAAAAGGGAACAAATAAAATGACATTTAAAGCCAACCCGGTCAACAGCACATTAAATGCAAATAGTGTAGACACTCTATAACCTGTCCACAAAGGCAGAAGTTGTGATTTGAATTAAAAAAAAAAAAAAAAAAAAAAAGCAAGCCCCTACTACATGCTGCCTACAAATAGTGAATAAATTAAAATACACAAATGGGGTAAAAGTTTAGAAAGGACTACAGAATTTAGCATACTAATTCCAACCAAAAGAAAGCAGGAGAAAAGGCAGATTTCAAAGCAAAGAATATGACAAGGCATCAAGGTGATTTCATACATATAAAGGGGTCTCAAGAAGACATACTATTCCTAAATACTCATGTAGCTAATAAGAGAGCTCTAAAATGCATGAAGAAAAGAACTGATGAGATAGAACTGTAAGAAAGATGTATAATATTTGAACAATATATATATATTATTAAGGGAGATATATCAGCGCTATAAAATTCTCCCAGAAAACTTAAGGAGGAACAATTTCCAACTCATTTACGGAAGCATTACTGTGATAGCAAAACAGAGACATTACAAGAAAAAAATACTACAAACCAACATCCCTCATGAACACAGATGCAAAACTCTAAGCAACATTTTAGCAAATTATGTTCAACAGTGTAGAAAAAGGATAACACACTGTAGCTACATGGGTCCATCCCAAGAATGCTGGGTTGGTTTAACATTTAAAAACCAAATCAATGTGATTCTCCATAATAACAAACTCTAAAAGAAAAGCCATAATATAATCTCAATAGACACAGTAAAAAGCATTTAACAATATCCAGTATCTTTTCCTGATAAAAAAAATTTTCATCGAAGTAGTTATAGAAGGGAACTTACTCAACCTGATAAAAGTCACCTAACAGGGGTACCTGGGTGGCACTGGTGGTTAAGGGCCCAACTCTTGATTTCAGCTCAGGTCTTGATCTTGGGGTATTGTGAGTTCAAACCCCACATTGGGCTCCTTGCTGGGAATAGAGACTTAAAAAAAGTCACCTAACAAAAACCTACAGCCAACAGTAAACTGAACGGTGAAACAATGTATTCCCTCCAAGATCAGGAATAAGACTGGGATATCTGCTCTTATTGTTTTATTCCCAGTATTGCATAGGAATGACTGGCCCATGCAATCAGTAAAAGAGGCATCCAGGTTAGAAATAAAAGGCATCCAGGTTAGAAAAGAAGAAAGAGAAGTCTTTATTTGTAGATGACATGATTATTTATGCGGCAATTGACAATCTGTTTTTGTACGGCTTAAAGAATGAAGAATGTTTTTTGTACAGTTATAATCAGTAATAACAACAACAATAAAAGAAGAATCTGTAACAGAGACTTAATGTGGTCCATAAAGCCTAAAATATTTACTATTTGGTCCTTCAGAGAAAATGGTTGCTGACTCCTGGTCTATGTAGAAAATCTGCTGGAATCTACAAAAGCCTACTAGATCTAATAAATGAATTTAGCAAGGTTGCAGGATATAAGATTAATAACACACAAGATCAATTAAATTTCTATATAACAATGAACAATCAAAAATTGAAAATCTTAAAATTACATTTAAAGTAGCATCAAAAACATTTATATAGGAGTAAATCTAACAAAAGATGTAAAAAACCTATGTGAAGAAAATCACATAATATTGCTGAAAAATAAACATGGAAATAATGGAGAGATATTTCTTCTTTATGAGTAGATGACAATAATGTTAAGATGTCAATTTCCCCCCAAAAGATGTATAGATTCATTGCCCATCCCAAACAAAAACTCAGAAAGCATTTCCTGTAAAAATTAACAAACTGATTAAAAATTTATATGGAAATGTAAAAAGCTAGAATAGTCAAAGTAACTTAAAAAAAGAAAAAGGTAGGAAAACTGACACCACCTAACTTTAAGGCTTATTACAAAGCTACAGTAATTAAGACAATATGGTATTGGTATAAATATAGACAGAACAATGTAACAAAACATATATTCAACTATTTTTTTTCAAGATTGCAAAAGAAATTCAGCAGGGAAAGGGCACTATTTCAACAAAGGATACTCATATGCCCCCCAAATGAACTGCAATTCATTCCTAGGATGGTAAACAAAAATTTACTCAAAATGATTTACAGACTTAAATGTAAAACCAAAAGTTATAGAACTTCCAAAAGAAAACGTGGGAGATCTTTGTGACTATGTGTTAGGCAAATATTTCCTAGACATAACACCAAAAGCACAGTCCATAAAAAAAAAAACAACAACAAAACCACAAGATAAATTAGACTTCATCTACTTTGGGGAGGGGATCATTATCCTGATCTGATCCTGGCTTTGTGGGTATGTGTCTATACCTCACAATTTATTACACTGACACTCTTGATATGTGCATGTCAATTATAAAGTTATTACGTATTTTAAGTTAGAAATGAAATAAGGAAAACATTTGTGTATGTAAGATATTAGAGTTAATCGAACTCACGGAATCCTTAAGTAATCATACATTTCTTTCTCACTTTATTTTTTAAAAATTTTATTTATTTATTCATGAGAGACAGAGACAGAGTGGCAGAGACATAAGAAGAGGGAGAAGCAGGCTCCTTGCAGGGAGACTGATGTGGGACTTGATCCCCAGATCTGGGATCATGCCCTGAGCTGAAGGCAGATGCTCAACCGGCTGACCCACCCAGGTGCCCCTCTTTCTCACTTTAAAGGATAAATGCAGGGGATCCCTGGGTGGCGCAGCGGTTTGGCGCCTGCCTTTGGCCCAGGGCGCGATCCTGGAGACCCGGGATCGAATCCCACATCGGGCTCCCGGGGCATGGAGCCTGCTTCTCCCTCTGCCTGTGTCTCTGCCTCTCTCTCTCTCTCTCTCTCTGTGTGACTATCATAAATAAATAATAAAAAAAAATAAATAAAGGATAAATGCAAATAACGAGTCAATCAGAAAGAAATCTGGGGGTGCCTGGGTGGCTCAGTCCGTTAAGCATTTGCCTTCAGCTCAGGTCATCATCCCAGGGTCCTGGGATCGAGCTTCATGTTGGGCTCCCTGCTCAGTGAGAGCCTGCTTCTCTTTCTCCCCCTGCTCATGCTCTCTCTTGCCATCTCTTTCATTATCTCTCTTCTCCCTCTCAAATAAATAAATAAAATCTTAAAAAAAATAAAGTAGAAACAAGTCTGTATATGACTCTATCTTTGGTATCATCACATAGTTACTGATACCTAAAAGTGCTAAGTAATTCAATAGCATATCACCAATAGACCATCCCCAGCACTCCAGGGAATATCTGGAATGTGAGGAAAGTGCACAAGACCCATACAATTACAGAAAGAGTTTTCATCAGCAGAAAAGATTATAGTTCTATCAAGCATTAACTATGTGGACTACAGAGAGGCACTGAGAGTTCTTGGGTGATCTCAGCCTCTAAAGTCCATTTCCTTGACTCAAAAGTATTAGTGATATTTTTTGTTTTGGTGCCAGGCTTCAAGGACTAGAGGGTGTGTTTGCTTCTGGGTTCATCTTCTCCACTCTCTGGAATGCCACCTTAGTCTGGGAGGCTGCCAAGATGGCCCCTGCAGGTCCACCCAATGTGAACTGTTCCTTCTACTCTCTGCTGGACCCACTTCTGGTTGTATTTTCTGCAATCTCTTCAATTTCCTGCCTTCTAGAAAAGTGATAGGCTCTAATGTAGCTTTCACCTGCCTGGTATAGACATTTGCAAAACAAATCCAGTCACCATGGGGAAGGGAGCTTAATGCTGTTTATAGGTGCTCATCATCTTTCTATCTGATCACTTTTTCTGTCTTAGGAAAGGGCTTGTCTTGCTCAGTTTTTCCTGCAACTTCTTTTCCTCCTTGTATTACTTTCTTATGTTACGGTTTTGTTATGATTAGCAGTAACTGTTATATCTCCTAGACTTATGCTTTCAATAGAGTTGCCAACAGATCTGCATGCATGTTCACCAGGTTTTATAATAATGCAAGTCCCTGTACTGATACTTTTGAGAAGAGATCTGTGTAAAATCATAAAGAGGATAAAGAGTGCATTATTCCTCTCATGTCGCATTTACCAGGGCAGGCGATTTCTTAGTTTGTACAGAACTTCTTATCTGGAAAGGCTCTAACCCCAGGATTATTTTTCAACATAATTGAGTCAGGAAATCCTTATTGATCACTTCGCAGTTTTTAAACACAAAACCTTTGGAAACTCCCTCTTCCTCTGGCTTCTAGAACTCCTAGGTAACCTGTTAACTTCCCAAGGTTACTTTGACAGCTCTTCTTCCTAGCCTACATGCTCCGTGAATGCAAATATAGACATTTCCCAGGCTTCTCTAAACTCTCTGCCAAAAACAACTTATCTACCCTTGTTCGTGACTTTTTACCTCTCACTGATACTTCCTGATCTTCCCCTCTCCTGCCTCTAGACTTGTGCTGTCCAATAAGAAAGCCACTAGCTGGGGATCCCTGGGTGGCTCAGCGGTTTAGCGCCTGCCTTCAGCCCAGGGCGTGATCCTGGAGTCCCGGGATCGAGTCCCACATCGGGCTCCCTGCATGGAGCCTACTTCTCCCTCTGCCTGTGTCTCTGCCTTTCTCTCTCTCTCTCTCTCTGTCTCTCATGAATAAATAAATAAAATCTTTGGGGAAAAAAAAAAAGAAAGAAAGAAAGCCACTAGCCACTGGTGAGAACCTGAAACATGGCTAGTCCCAATGGAGGTGTACCGCCAGTATGCAACAGAAATACTATATACATATACACATACACCCATATATATGTGTGTGCATGTGTGAAATAGTATTGATTAAATGTAGAAGTAAAAATATTTTGGATATAATAGGTTAAATAAAATATGTCACTAAAACTAATTTCACCTCTGTTTATCTTTTCTGAAATTCTACCCCCTAGAAAGTTTAATGTTACATATTTGGCTTACTTTACATTTGTACTGGACAACACTGCACTAGACCAGAAATTCAAACTGACCATTTAAATCGAACACAGTAGAAACTGAAACCAATCTATTCCAGACCCTCAAGCCTGCTCACTGTTATTATGGAATAAACATCGGTTGGCATGAGACAGATAGGTTGTGTAACATCAGCTGCTGTTGTTAAGGAAAAGGTAAGATGAAGGAACTAACTCTAGGATAAATTACTCATGAACCGGGTGACAGGATGAGTCTGGTAATTGTCAACCTTGCTCCTGGGCAGCTGTAATGGGAATGTATGTAGGACTGGGAAATAACACTATAAGATTTTGACTAGAAAGGCACAGTAGCAATTAGGAATGAAAACAACTGGGGATTTGCCAAAATAGTGGATAATGTTTATATGGATTTGGAGTAAAAAATGTTAGCAGTTACACATTGTGACACTCACAGCAGGTACTGTTAACCAAACAAATATGCCAAATATTTTCTTGCATGATCTTGGGTGATAGAATCTTCCTCTTCACCTAGCTCCAAATCTGGAGTCATTTTTGACTCAACCCTTTCCTTAGTCCTCATACCCAACCACTACACCAAGCCCAGTTTATTCTACTGATACTCACTCACCACATCCACATTTATTTCCTCCTTAAAGAAAACCAGAGAGGGGTGCCTGGGTGGCTCAGTTGGTTATGTGTCCTCCTTGACTTGGGCTCAGGTCATGATCTCAGGGTTGTGAAACTGAGCCCTGAATGGGGCTCTGCGCTGAGTGTTGAGCCGGGTTAAGACTCTCTCTCTCTCTCTCTCTCTCTCTCTCTCTCTCTCTCCCTCTGCCCCCCCATCCCCTCTCATGCGTACGCTCTCTCTAAAAACAAAACAAAACAAAACAACAGAAAGGAGACATGGGTCCATATGCTGCCTCCACAGTCCCAAGAGGGAGAGCTTAGGATTAGGGCTGCCTCTATATCATGACAGAGTAACTTACAAAAAACAATATCCTGTTCTTTACAGTTATTCTCTGGTAGAAATAACAGGTAGTTAGGAAGGCAAATAGGCAAGATGGAGAGGCCCTCAAGAGACCTTGAGATGAGGAGGAAAGAAAGGGTCTAGGGCTAAAAAACCCTTGTTTTCTTTCTTGGCTTTTCTCTTTCCTGTCCCCTCCCTCTAATAATTTTTATTGCCTTCTTTTTCTAGCACATATAAGCTGTGGGTGGGTGAACAGAGTTTCATCACTTTACATAGCAGAATACAATTCCTAAGTGATTTTTGGGTTATCCATTGGCTTGCCTTAGAAGAAATGATTCAGAATTGCATGTGCAGCTGGCATGTATGTCAATTAAACCATAAACCTTAATAAATTTTAAAACTTTGAGTAGCCTAGAAATTCTCTTTTTAAACTGGCAGTTGTCTCCGCATATGTTATATTTCAGACACTGTATTATGCTACTTAATTTTTACAGTTTAATTTTTTTAAGGCTATACTGACAGCATGTTAGGTTGGGCAAGTCTTGTTCAAGACCAGAATGTATAGATATATAAAGGTCTATGTGCAGAAACTCTCCTACCTGTGTATTGACTAAAGGCAAAGAAAATTTGATGCACAGATTTTTTTGTTAGAGAAAATATGTCTTTAAATTGGTCCTTTGCTATTACAGTTAAGACTGTCAGGTTGTAGTCTAGTTGTTGTTTCAGTCAGCTCCTTTGCTGTTGAGTTCATGCCTCTATTTTGTTATTTAAGTGCTAAGTAAATAATATATTAAGTAGAATTATGAATGCCAGTGATTATTTATGCACTGTACATTTTTAAAATCAATTCAAACTACAGAGCAATTATTTAACTAAGTATGTTTTAATTCTTTAAGAAAAATTCGATCTCCAACTTTTCTGCAGCATAAACCATGCTAACACATAGCTCAACTGCAGCCACGACCCAACAAGTAGGCAGTTTTGTGTGTCCAAATACCCCTCATCAGTGAAACTTTATTGTTATGTAAGTTTCTTTTCAGCCTCCATCTACCTAATTTGGACTAAACCATAAAGTCAACCATACCTTTACAGTCAATCATACCTTTACCGCACCATTCTCGTGAATGGTGATGCAGTTATCTGCATCTTCTGAGAGCTGGTACAAGGCTTGAACTGTTGCTCGATGTACGTTGGCATCATTTGATTTCAGATAACGCACTAATGGAGCCACTGCTTTGTACTCGCCAAAGGCCACTCTATTTCTGCCCCACATACAGCAACGTGAAATAGCTTCTGCTAGATGACGCCTCAGTTTATCATTATTCTGCACAAAGGAAATGAATTGTGGTATATGTATTGCAATGGACCTGTGAGGTCATGTTTCTGTGCTAGATGTTTATTACCCAATAAAATGCCAATGAGTCAAGGGAAAAAGGCTAGCAGGCTGGTCAGATGGTGTCTTGAAGGAAATTAGTATTCTCCTGGTCCCCCATGGGCCAAGGTTCAATCCTGAGTTTTCTTTTTATGGCTTTAAATTTTTTTAAATTTCTTTTTGCTGACTACTGAATGTAGTCAATACACTCAAAAGTGATCAAGTGTCTGGCATTTATTATTTGCTCAAGGATTTATTCCTTTTTGAGCAAGTGCTTTAGTTAAAAAAATAGTTAAAGAATATTGGGCATTCTTACGGGGGGCATTTCACTTTACTGGGATAGGTGATTAACTTTATACCTTTACCCTAGGAATACTTCTACATCAGTAATACACCTTGGTCCCCAAGAGGGAGAAGACAATGCAGCAATGACATGTTTCAGTCTGCCACATTTCTTTCTCTATCCTTTATCCAGACTATATTCTTCTTCTTCTATGTATACTTACTCCTACAGGTATAATATAACTAAACAGGATATAGTTTTCTGTTTATTATATTTTTCTCCTTATTGAGGCAACAACTTGATGTCCTTAAGTGAATTTGGAACTCAGTGTTAGGCTGGCCCTAAAAAGTCTTCTAAACCAAGCATCCTTCCAGTGATGGAATTTTTGCTCTGAGATTTTCCTGCCAAGAGGTAGCCCAAGCTATGCTCAAATACTTCTGGTCATGGTGAAGTCATTATCTCCCAAGGCTGCTTATTCTATCTGGCACAGCCCTGAATAAATAATACAGTGGTTGCCAGAGTCTTCCAGCCCAAGAATGCCATCGATCCAAGCTTTTAAGCCTGGGGAGGAGCATTTATCTTCTTAAGTTGGCATGAACAATTATCTTAAAGATAATGATAATGATGGTGGGGATAGAAGATGATAGCTAATACTTCTACAATAACATTTATGTTTGCTACCACTTTACTTCCCAGTAATAAATAAAAAACAGCCTCTATTTTATAAGGATCTTGCACATAAAATTACACAGTTTGAATACACTTTTGCATTGATTAGTCTCAGAGAAATTAAATGAGGTGACTCAAAATCTCATACTTCATAGGTGATGGATATTAAGCTTGAATCCAGGTCTCTGGACTTTAAGCTTATTTTTTTTTATTATTCCATGATATTTTATGACAATACACACTGAATATAAAAGGATGTTGTTACTTACTGTATTTGCTAGTTTGGACAATAAAGGGACAACTCCAAGATCTGTAATAGCAGCTAAATTTTCTTGATCTTTTGCAATGTTGGTAATAGCAGCACATACACTTGCCAAAACTTCTTTATTATCTGATTTCAGTAAATTGACAATAAGTTCCAAACCACCAACAAAGCAACGAACCATTTCTCCAGCATCCTAGAGAACAATTAAAAACAAAAGATGTTACCAAAAATAATCTTATGATTAATAGTTTTTTAAAAAGTAGAAAGTAATGATAAGGCTGTGAGGTACACTTTTGGCATAAAAAACAAATTCAGTTTATTTCCTTATTATACATATTTCTATGTATGTAAGTATATGTATAATTACACACACAATTCAGTTTCAACAAATATTAATTGAACAACTACTATGTGAGTTACCATGCTAACTACTGGGGATATAGAAGTTAGTAAAATACAGTGGAGTCTTATTATTTGCAGTAGCTGTATTTTATAAAGACATCACAAAAATTGAATTCGTAAATATTGAACCATTGTTTCTAGGGGAAATGCAGCATTAGCTTCCTACACACTTCTGGTCACAATTTTGTCAACTGATCAGTATATAACCTTGTTTTATGTGTGTTTCTGCTTAAAGATTTCTTGTTTCATAAATTGTTAATTCATTAATGTTGAATTTGTAGACACTACACTGTAAGTCATGCCAGAGGGAAGCTTATCTAACACACAAATTTTTTCCCTAAGGCACATCACAGCCTTCTGATGCTTAGGAAGACCAGAGAGCACTGAGGGGGTACTACAATGGCAGCCATGACAAAAAGTGAAATCACCAACAAAACCAACAAAGATATGAAAAATGTGCCATTGAGTAGACTACAAAATGGATGCTTATTAATAAATAGTATGAGAGCTAAGACAAGAAGGCAGAGTGTCATCTTGTTCAACCCCAGCTGAGAATATGCATTTTAGGTGACTCAAATTTTTCACCTCTCTGTGTATGTCCAAGAATGACCACAGAAGTGTTCTAAATATTGATTTGAGGGTTACATTTTAGCAAGTAAGCAAAAATTCCCAAACTGA
Source organism: Canis lupus baileyi (assembly GCF_048164855.1). Lineage (NCBI taxonomy): Eukaryota > Metazoa > Chordata > Mammalia > Carnivora > Canidae > Canis > Canis lupus. The sequence goes on along the minus strand of NW_027326414.1, from coordinate 309,818 downwards.
ATTTGTGAAGAATATAGATTAACTGTGTATACCTTTTTGCCATTGTATTACTTGCAATCCAGTGGGGAGTAGGGACATTAAGAAGTATAATGGAGACACCTAGGTGGCTCAGTCTGTTAAACAACCAACTCTTGGGCAGCCGGGGTGGCTCAGCAGTTTAGTGCTGCCTTCAGCCTAGGGTGTGATCCTGGAGACTGACCAGGGATCGAGTCCCATGTCGGGCTCTCTGCATGGAGCCTGCTTCTCCCTCTGCCTGTGTCTCTGCCTCTCTCTCCCTCTCTCTGGTCTCTCATATATAAATAAATAAAATCTTAAAAACAACAACAACAACACAACCAACTCTTGGTTTTGGCTCACATCATGATCTCAGGGTCCTGAAAGAGAGAGCCCTGTGTGGGGCTTTGTGTTCAGTGGGTAGTCTTCTTGAAGTTTCTCTCCCTCTGCCCCTTCCCCCAATTCTCTCTAAAATAAGCAAATAAAAAAAAGGAATAATTATAATGAATAGCACTAAGGGGAAAGATTCAAGGACTGCCACCAAAAGGATGTTTATTAACTAAGTCTAAAAGATGAGGAGTTAACCAGTGTGAAAGGGATTCAGGGTGGAGGAATCATCATGAAACAGAGTGAGAGGAGGTGCCTTTTTTTTAAAGTGCAAAATAGAGCATAAACTTACTAAGATCTTGAAGGGTCTTTATTGTGAGCTTTGGTAGAGAACATGGAGTTCATTTTAAAGGTGCAAGAAAGCCACTCAAAAGGTTTGAGTGTGTGTTGGTGGGAGGGTGGGGAGTGGGGAAGAGGATTTTATCAATTTTGTTTCACAGTAGACCTCTCTGGATTACAGAGTTGAGGTTAGGGCAAAGCCTGGTGCTGGAAACTCAGGCTATTTCACTTCACTAGGTTCAGGTAAGAGGTGGTGGCAGTTTGGATGCAGGTGATGATCTAGCTCTGGAGGAAGGAGTGTGGGTTTGTGAGTGTTGACTGGTGAAGATAAGGACCAGGGACTCAATAATGATTTCCCTGCTCCTAGCTTTACCTAATTGCGTTAATGTTGGGAAGGCAGGGTATTGTTTTGTTTTCTAGAGGTGAGAAAGGATGGTACTTGATATTAGTGGCCTGATTTGAATGAAGTGCCTATGAGACATTTATGTGGAGACATCAGAAGTCAGCTGGATATACTGGTGTTTGGAGCTCAGGGAAGAAAACCAGGCTGGAGTTGTAGATTGGGAAGGCGTCAGCATGAAGTCTGTAACTGAGATAATGTGTGTGAGAGGTGGGGTGTGAGGGATGAGGGCTCTCTGTACCAGAGCCTAGAGAATGGACAGGAAAAGAATTTGTCAGAGGAGCCTGAAAACAGATAGTTGCATGGAAATCTTCACCTCCCCTGATGCATGGCAGTGCCTGTGTGATGACCAATTATTTGGCTCCATGGCTTTCTCAGGTAACAGAAATGAATACTTTTGGAGGGCCAATTACATATTGGAAACTTTGCATAAATTATCTCAGTTAAACTTTGTAATAACCATGGAAAGTAGATATTATTTCCATTTTATTTATTTTTATTTTTTTCTTTTTCTTTTTTAAATTTTTTATTTATTTATGATAGTCACAGAGAGAGAGAGAGAGAGAGGCAGAGACATAGGCAGAGGGAGAAGCAGGCTCCATGCACCGGGAGCCCGACGTGGGATTTGATCCTGGGTCTCCAGGATCGCGCCCTGGGCCAAAGGCAGGCGCCAAACCACTGTGCCACCTAGGGATCCCTTTTTTTAAAAAAATTTTTTATTTATTTATGACACTCACACACACACACAGAGAGAGAGAGGCAGAGGGAGAAATTATTTCCATTTTAGATTTCAAAGATGTTTAGATTTCATAAACTAGACTGTATCCCTCAAGGGGCCATGTTCTAGTTATCTTGGTGAAATTTATAATCATAAACCTGAACATCCCATCCCCATATCCCCCAAATTCTTCTGTAAGGATAAAATCCTTGTGGCATGTGTGCCCCTGGCTTCCCTGTCTCACCTTCTCTGCCTTGATTTCCCTTTTCAACACGCCCCGCCCCATGCAAGCCCTAAGCCAGTACCTAATGCCAATAATTAATAATCAGAATCCTGACACTCATTTTCTGAGAATGGGGTTCATTAAGTCTGGGGTGGGGCCTATAATTTTTTTTTAATTTTAGAAATCTCTCCTGTGATTCTAAACTTCAGTCAGTATTGAAAATACTGCTTGTGCAGGACCTTCAAGTTATTGTCCTCAAACATGCTATGTGCATGTCTCTGTCTTTGTGTATGGCTTTTTTTTTTAAATTTTTTTTATTTATTTATGATAGTCACAGAGAGAGAGGGGGGCAGAGACACAGGCACAGGGAGAAGCAGGCTCCATGCACCGGGAGCCCGACGTGGGATTCGATCCCGGGTCTCCAGGATCGTGCCCTGGGCCAAAGGCAGGCACCAAACCGCTGTGCCACCCAGGGATCCCGTGTATGGCTTTTTTGTCTATTTTCTGACTAGCTTGGAACTTTCCATGTGGTCTCAGCTGCTGACTAAGGTATCATTCTCTTCAGGGAGCTTTCCTGAACTTTGAGTCTGGGTTAAGCTGCTCTTAGTATAATACCTGGTTCTTCTATATTAGAGCACTTACTATTTTCTGCAGTAGTGGCTTATTTGCCTTTGACCTAGAACATAAGTTCCAGGAGGACAGGGGCTCCTTCTGTCTTGTTTATTGCTCTAGGCCCAATTTCTGTGAAGGTTTCTCTGCCAGTTTCTAGAAACCCCATTGAATTAATTTGCAAACTCATAGCTACATAAGGAAGCTTTCACTGAGGACATAAACCAAACTGAACTTCTAGTTATTGGTGAAGGAAGGACCCCAGTCAGGTCCTCCCCAGGTGTAAGTGGAAAGTATCTTTTCCACATCATGTTGTCTCTCCTGATTGCTGTGGGAAGTGTGTGAGCAGTATTACTGGCCTTGTTCCCAGTACCACACTTAAATACAATTTCTGCTAGGACATATGTTCACATTCTGATGTATTAATAAAATTATTTTGAAAATATTTGCCATTTTCCCTAAAATTCTATAAGAAAGCCTTTTATATAAGACAAAAGAAATGACTATACTTTGAATTGTATTCTACATTGCCACCTTCTCACTTCTATGCACTAGGATGCAACCACATTGAAAGATTAAAGTGTTAATTTACTAACCTTCAGTCAAATACACTACATAATTTAATCCAAATTTCCCCTTTGAAGCACTTAGTAGTAGTAGTAGTAGTTGTTGTAGTACTACTTCTAAGGAAAACCTTAGAGAAGTGAATTAGTATGTGGAAAGTGAGATGATAAATGGCACAGTGTGTCTGAATCCATGTCTGCTTGACTCCAAAGCCACTCAACAATACTGCTGTTATGTAAACCCCTACCACACACGTGGTCTGGATGAAATAAATTCATAATCCTAACCACATACTTGGTCCAGATGTACATGTAAACTCAAAAGCAAAAACAATGGCTCTCAGAATTTCAGGGAACTTCAAAAGTGTAGCCCCAAAACTTCAAGTGACATTATGTGTATCAATAAGCTAATTTACTTGTCAATTATGAAGTTATAGAACAATTCTTTTTCTCTAGAAAGACTAGAGGATTATCAGGAAGATGATGGTGGCATAGTTTTTTAATCTTCCTAAAGAAACAGAGAAATTAGTGGCAGCAAAACAAAAATACAGAAACTCTAGATGACAAGGTATCTTCAAAGATCCCCAAGAATACACAGATTGGGACAAACTACCAAAACTACATGCTGTAAGAAACCAGAAATCTACAGAGAGAAGGCAGAAGGACTTGTGAAGGCCCTAGAACCAGGGAGTCCAGGCTGCCACCAGGTCTCACTGGAAAGCTCTGGAAAGCTCAGGAGCAGCCCCAATGGACTTTCTGGGCTCTGATTAATAGATAAGACCAACATGTCTCCAGGTCTGACAGTGCTGTAGCATTCTGTGGTCTGAGTTCTGTGAATCCATAATACCAACAATTGAAAGTAGTGGTTAAAGTCCTGTACTAAGGAAGAACTACTGGGAGTTGCATCCAAACAGGAAGACAGGGATAATGGGATGAAGGAATGATACAGTCCAGGTAAAAAGGGGTGAGGGGAAGCAAAGGAGCCTGAGTCTCCTCTCCATCACTTGGAAAATAAGAGGAGTGAGATCTTGAGAAGCATGAAATTAGAAAAACAACTCTGGTCCACACTTCCCTCCTAAAACACCATGAAAACTCATTTCACTTAAAACTGAGCAAAACAAAAAGATTACAGTCAATTCCATATGGAGTTAATATAAGAAAAAGAATGAGCTGAAAGAAAATCACAGAAGCAATGAAAAAATACCAATTAGAATTATCAAAGCTCATGAATTAGGTGATTAGTAAAAAACCAATCTTAAAGGCAGGTGTAACCTATCTGCAAAGGATTAGAAATGAAAGAAAAAGTCATTTTGAAAATGAAGAGTAAACTAGAAGGAATGCAAAAACAAAAACAAAAAAAACTAGAAGGAATGCAAAAATGAATATACATAATAGGTAATATCTTTAAATAAACAGAATATGTGAAGAGTCTAAAATGATGGGGGGAAAGCTAACAAAAACTTCAGGAGACTAGGCAGAGAAAATAACACACACATAGTAAGTCCTGAAGAAGGAAACAAAACATAATAATAGAGAAAATTTTTAAAACTATGATTTAAGAAACCTGAAATAAATAGAATCTGAGAGTATATTGGAAAGTCACCATATACACCTGGGAAAATTGGCCCAAAATGTGCTAACATAGAGAAATATTCTAGTACAACTGCTGGACTTTAATAAAAAAGAAAAAAAAATTATTTGGTCATCTAAGCAAAAAGACCAGGTCACTTCTAAGGGAAAGAATAAGATATTATCTTTAGCCTTTTCAGTAGTGATGTTTTTATGCTGAGGGAAAGAGAATAACATATGCAGACTATCTCAAGAGAAAATGTGAATCAATGTTTTAATATCCAGCCAAAATGACCTTCAAGTATAAAACTGTTATAAATGTGGAAGACTCCAGGGAATGTGAACACAGGCCCTTCTGAGGAATCGACTTGAGACTGACAGATCTCCAAAAAGACTAGAAAGACATTGACAAAAGGATGGAAGGTTTCTTAAAATGCTCTAAGGCTTCATTTCCTTCAGGATGAGGTTTAAGTCATTAGCATGATTCAAGTGTTTTCCCAGTCTGGCTCAACCTTACCTTCTGGTCTTTTTTTTTTTTTTTTTTTTATTATTATTTTTTTATTTTATTACCTTCTGGTCTTACTTCTAAGTGTATACTTTTGTATAAACTATTTTGCAGCCTCTAGGCTTACTGGTGTTCCCTAAAGTGCCATGTTCTTTTACATTTGTGCCTATGTCACTTTCTTTACCTGGATGCCCTTCTAAGCTCCCAGAAAATCCTACTCAGCCCTGAAAAGTGACTCCTTTTAATAGCAGCTTAAATAATATTTCCCCCATAAAATCCACCCCCTCCCCTTCTTAGTATGGTACTCCTACCCTCCACATTTCTGAAGCTGCTTTCCTCTCAAATCCATTCCTTCATTCTCCCATATTTGCCACAACTTGATTTTGCTTGAGTGTCTAACTGTCACACAGAAGCACTTGGAGAAAGTGCTTCTATGCCTCAGAGGTAATTCTTGACTGGCCTAAGCCTATCATGGAAGTCTCATTCCCTTGACCATTATTTGTTTAGGGCTGGGCTAGATATGGCCCAGTTATGATCAGTGAGTTCTGAGATAATGTCACCCAGGAATCCTCTGGAAGTTTTCCTGTTTATAATAATCATCACAGGTCATATTGAGAATGACAGAGCCTGGAATCAACCAGGCCTAAAATCCACTTTGGCCATTTAAAACCAATGGCATTTGTAGCAACAGTTTTCATTCTATTGTAATGATTTTCTTTTTTTTTTTTTTTAATTTTTATTTATTTATGATAGTCACAGAGAGAGAGAGAGAGAGAGGCAGAGACACAGGCAGAGGGAGAAGCAGGCTCCATGCACCGGGAGCCCGACGTGGGATTCGATTCCGGGTCTCCAGGATCGTGCCCTGGGCCAAAGGCAGGCGCCAAACCGCTGCGCCACCCAGGGATCCCTTGTAATGATTTTCTAATGGGTCCTTTCCCCGTTATTTGTGAGCTCTTTAAGAACAGAGCTGTCTGGTCTTGTTCTTTGTTTCTCATTTGGAATGTGGTCTAATGTCTGTCACAGAGTAGACTTTCTTTTAAGAAAATTATTTATTTATTCATGAAAGACAGAGAGAGAGAGAGAGAGAGAGAGAGAGAGGCAGAGGGAGAAGCAGGCTCCCTGGGGGAATCTGATGTGGAACTTGATCCCAGGACCCCAGGGCATGACCTGAGCCAAAGGCCTGAGCCACTCAGGTGCCCCTCACACAGGAGACTTCCAATAAATGTTTGACGAATTGTGAAAAAAATAAAAATAATGAGGGAACTATGACTTTAGGATACTTAGCCACAGTCACAAATACTAAAAAGCAAAGACCATTAATTATGTATTGATAGTATAACTATGTAAAAGTAATCTAAGTGGGTAAGACCAATTCAACCTCACAGTCTTCCTGGTTGTCTTGCTGCTTTATCAGTAGAGACAGTGAGTCACAGCGCTGGGGCCATACTGGAAGAAATAACAAAAGTGATCACATCTGCTTCTGCTCCAAGAACTTCCTAAGGTGCATGGTATGAGATAGAGGGAGCCAAAATCTCAATGAGATCATGGGCATGGCTCACCAAGGTCTTATAATGTTTACAATCTGTGGGACAGTGAAATGTTAGACTCAAGCCTACAGGTCCTGCCAAAGTTTGTTTATTTGCTTGGAAGGTGAGATTTCTCTCTCTCTCTCTCTCTCTCTCTTTTTCCCTTTTAGGTTTAAAGATTCTAAACATACGACATCTTGACTCACATAGTTTCTATGGAAAGGGAGACAGTATATTTGAGAATGGAAAAAGTAATTATTCTGCCAAAACTGTCTTTCACTAATGCTAAACAACTGGGCAAATTTAACACATTTTCCACCTTCTCACATATCTTAAAAACTAGGCCTTGCCAACTCGCCACTGGTGTGATATTGGTTGTGCACAATTCACATTTTCATCTGTCATGCAAAAACCCCCAATTAGAATAATAATAGTAATAACAATGAAAACAGTCTAGCTTTTTGCAGTTTACAAAGGATTTCCACAAAGCTATCTCCTTTGATCCTCACAGCTCTGCCTTTGGGAGGCATGATACACCTCCCCCCCTTTTATAAGATGGGAAGGGTCAAGGTTCATGAATAGTTAGTGACAAAACTAAAAATCCACTTTATGTTTCCTGATTTCTCATTTCTGCTATACGCTGTGTGCTTAGACCAGAAAATACCAACAATTATATCTACCAGATTAGACCTAGTTATAAACAGTGAGAAGAGTCTTCACAATTTAGAGGATTAAAAATTCCAAAGAGATGAAGCTACTTTGCCAATGACAGTCCATAAGACAAACAAAACAGTAATTGAAAGAGAGAATATGAAACACCTTTATAATGCTATTAAAGCTTGAATGTGTAATCAAGCAGGAAAAAGTGTCAAGTTCAAATTAACCGAAGTTAAGTCAAATACACAAAATAGGACGAAAAATGTAAAGTAACAAAATACTTTTGGTTAAAATTCAACTAATAGGAAAATATTAAGGTGTTATTTACAGATTAATGAATAAAACAGAAAATTGGATGTTTGGGCATAGAGCAATTATACTAATGGGTATGAAATTCCTTCTCTTGCCTCCAGCGAAAAGAACTGGCAGTTTTCTGATGAGGTGAGATATACATAATGCAACTTTAAAGCACATACAAGGCAAGCATAACATGACTTAAGAACAAAAATTTTTAACCAGAAGGGCTATAAAAATACTGTTTTATGCCATACAGAAACCATACAATGCATAATACAGTATTTGAAAAAGATTTAAAAATAGCACATTGCATATAAAAAATTCCAAAAATGCTACTTTCACATTAGAACAGCATGTCAGAGAAACCAAAACTGAACAGGCAAATCTTGTCCTAAAAGTATATTCATTACATCAAATGCTTTAAAAATTTTAAATACAACATATATACACAAGGAGAACAGGCTGTTTGTGTCGCTCTGTCACACAGTAAGATCCTTGTTCTGTTTCTAGGAGTTAACAAGTCCAACAGCTAAAAAAAATTTACTGATTTAGAACTACCTTCAACTTTCAAATGCAGTTCTTCAAAAATCAAGGTGAGGATATCAGTTATTACCTTTTCTTTTCATTCTAAACTGAAGTAAAAGTAAATTAATTTCAGGTAAAATAATTGATTCACTCCTCAGAGTGTAGATTTGCATGGCTGAAAATGCATTGTACCTTGAGGGTAGCTCTATCAAATTAAATCACAAAAAAAAAAGAACAAATTTAATGGTTTTGATTTTCTCTACTTCCCAAGCCTAATTTATGATAATTTTCTTAAATATCACAGTTTTCTGTGATATCTTCCTATGTCCTGTGTTGATTCTGTTTTAGATACATTATTATATTAATAAGGAGGTCTAAATTGTGAGAAACCATTGTGTATCCTATTCAGAGGCTTAGAGAGTTAATTAAATGACATTCTTAAATGATGACTTTGAAAAAAGCATATAATTAGTACAAAAAGCTGAACAAATGTAAGTCAAATTATCATAAAATAGCTATTATATAAATATATGTGTGCATATATATGCATTTAATTTTTAATATTAGATATATATATTTTTAAATAATGGCTTTAATTGTCATTTTGAATATATGGTAAGGGAAAGTGTACTTTAATTAAATATACATCATACCAGTGATGCTGGCAAGGCTGAGTTAATCCTAATATTGATAACTATAAAAAATATTTTGTACATGATAAGACAATGAGAGAAAAAAAGCAATCCCTTTGAAACAAAACTAAATATATATATATATATATATTCACAGTGGTTTGTATAAACAGTATGCACTTCATGACAAAAACATGTACAGATTGAGCACCCTAGGGCTCTCTATATCCTAAAGAAAATGAGCATTTACATTATTCATGGATTGAACTGAATTTTAAAAAGATCAATTGTACACTTACCCCTTAGGATAAAATGTTCTGGGTTGTACAACTTTAACACCATCATTAAAGTTGTTTGCAAAAGGAATACAGAATTAAAAAAACAAAACTTGGGATCCCTGGGTGGCGCAGCGGTTTGGCGCCTGCCTTTGGCCCAGGGCGCGATCCTGGAGACCCGGGATCGAATCCCACGTCGGGCTCTCGGTGCATGGAGCCTGCTTCTCCCTCTGCCTGTGTCTCTGCCTCTCTCTCTCTCCTCTCTGTGTATTCTCATGAATAAATAAATAAAATCTTAAAAAAAAAAAAAAAAAAAACTTTTTTTCTTGGGAGTGGAGAGTCTTTCATTTGCTGTTATAACCAGCAAATACCATTCATTAACTCAAAAAATGGAAGAGGGGGCCCCCTAAACACTATTTGAGCAAGCTGACCAATATACATTACAGTTTTAAAAATGAAAGTTATATGCTCTATGTTACAAGTCCCAACTAGGCAGTGTCAGAATGACATCTATTTCTTTTTTTTTTTTTTTTTTTATGACATCTATTTCTTTGCTTGCTTTGTGATCATACCCCTTGGAGGTGTTATAGGTCACGTGGCATTTGGCTTCTTTTTCTCTGCAGGCTTTAAAATATGAAAAGAACTCATTAGAGTCTCGA